>NC_069500.1:543994757-544294757 GCF_027579735.1 Bombina bombina
GAAAAATCTAGTGTACAATGTCCCTTTAATTAATGCTTTACATCTGCAACACACAGTATTGGCTTATACCTTCTATATCTGTGGATTAAATGTACAGTACACGTTTAGTATATGTATGAGTTATATATTTTTCTGTAGGGTTGTGGCACTATGTTTGTAAAATAGGGTGACCAGAAGTCCGATTTTTAATGGGATTGTGCTTTTTTTTTTAACGCACGTTTTCCATAGCTCAGGAGCGGACAAGTCTTACACGTTTCGGCTTCAACGCCGTATTCATAGACCTTGCCAAATACAATTTTTGACTCTTTTAAAACTTTTTTTATTATTGAAATTTTATTATTAAAATTATATATATATATTTTTTTTTATTACAAGTTGTATTCATGATTCAAAAAGAGCTCGCGAATGCAAACAATTTTCCAATTCACTCACAATTTGAAAATGTGCAAAATCTTTTTATATAGACACTTTCTGAGGCACCAGCTACTACTGTGCAAGCATTTACAGTATATACATTTTGTGATTGGCTGATGGCTGTCACATTATGTATGGGGAAGGAAAATTGATATTTTGCATTGTATTTTTATTATACCTCTGTTGATTATGCAATTCTACTGTATTTAATGGTCCTCAAAGTTTTATCATGGCACCCCCCTTATCACACTACAGGCAGTGGCTACACAGAGAATTTCTATGTGCTCATTTTGCAAGAAACCGTGTAAGTTTTTTTTTTTTAGTAAGGGAACATAGATTAATATCCCTATAGCATGTCTCTTTAATGAGGCGTTCAGTAGTTCACCCACATGTAATAAATGTAATATTAGCTCATACACACCTTATCTAATAAAGCTCCCTCTCACATAGGTAAATATCGCCTTCAGCATGAGCACATCTTAATCATTTATCATTTCCCTTACTTATTCTAACCTTCAATAGTAATGTTAAATATGTACCACTAGGTGGCTCTCTTTTTATATACAGTATGTCTAATTGTTTATCTAACAGACATACATGATGCATTTATCTTAGAGTAGTCTTTCTCATTCTGTTTGTAGCAAGTTCCCCTACAGGCATACATTTTTCCCTATGTATCCCCAACTGCAAAAAGTAAATATTATTAGGATGAGAAACCTTGTCTTAGATATTTTTTTACTTGAAAGTATATGTACCTGAGGTGGCTGGCTGCATTTTGCGGAACATTTAATAAACTTTATTAAAGGGGCATTCAGTACAAAGCTGAAATGCATATGCGTGCATTCAAATTTTAAATGGAACAATTTTTGCAATACAATGGTATTGGCAAAAAAATCTTCTAGTTAAGTAAAAGCTATCATTTTCTTAATTTAGTATTTTTACTGTGGATGGACAGTTAAAAAAATGTAAACAGTGCTCAGATTATTTTAAAATATCTCTGCATATATTATTATTATTGTTATTATTATTATTATTATTATTATTATTATTAATAATAATAATAATGTAATGTACGGTATTTGTAGATTGTAACCAGACTCTACAATGCTAATTCAAAATACTGATGAAAAATTGTAGATTAGAATGAAAAAATATTACAGGCAAATAGCAACATTACAATGTTTTGGTGACATAAATTTCCATGTAAAGGTCTTTAATTTGCAAATTAATACAAAAAGAATGCAAACATTTAAATTGTAGCTATTAGGTTATATTTATCTAAAAAGAGTTGGGTTAGGATTATGATTAATGGCTAAAGTTAGGTTAGATACATTTTTTGTGCAATGGGTAAACAAAATACTAAACCAATGAAAATATATACGTATATATATATATATATATATATATATATATATATATATATATATATATATATATATACTGTAATTTTTATTAAAAAGATGGTGACATCCAAAACCGTTTTACTACTTTCTGCAAACTACCGAGTCATACAATACTGTTGCTTCAATGAAGAATAACAGCTAAGATGACATGAACGAATATGACATGAAAATATTGCAAATTGTGATATTTGTTCTGGAAGAATGACCCCCAAAAAGCACCCAGAAGGTTTAATAAGCAGATCTTAAGTGTGTCATAGAAAATAGTTATTATGTCAAAAAGATCATAAAACAAAAAAAATATGTACATACTTTTAAATCTCAAACAGTAAAATCCTCAAAAAGATATGAAAAAATCAGAATATAGTGAAGTACAAGACAGTCCAATCTTGACTTTTAAAATTATTGACATCAACAGCCTTAATAAATAAAATAACAAATACATGTTGAAAATGATAAAGAAAATCATTAACACTGATGCTAATTATGTTATAAACAAACAACTATTTTTTTCTATGAGTGGACAACCCTTCTCAATTTTCTCTGGGGAAATATTAGATTGGCATTTTCACTTTATATTGGGTTTATACATATTTTGTATGTTTTACGTGTTTTTATAATAAAACAATTTGTATTCTTGTTTATCTTCTCCTGTTATATATATCAAACTAGTTTGTAATGTAGGGAGTTAACCAAGCATTTAGCTTTAACCAGGCTGTCACATGCAAGTCTGTGACTTAGTTCAGTGAGTGCAAGGGTTAACAAACACTTTCTAGTCTGTGCTAGAACTAGAAAAGCCCCCAAACTCCACTTTTAATGCCACCCTCGCTAAACTATACCTACAGCCACCACCAAAGATTATTAAATGGGAAAGCTTTGGGAAAGCCCAGACTTAGAGTCTAAAAACAGTTTAGCAAAAACTAAACTAGAAACAAAATAATGTTATATTTGTCTCTTTGGTAACATGGTTGAAATGTTAGGCAGAGGCAAAACTTAATAAAGGAATATTTATTATGAACTAAAAAAGTCACAGTAGATTTATATGTAAAACAAAAATGAAATTACAAACAAAATTACACAAGGCAAACAGATTTAAAATAAAAATGAGAAAATAACAGAACCTAATACTTTATCAGCACAGATTCTTGTCCCAAAGGAGATTGGAAGAAAATGGTCATCTACACTATTGTAGTCTCCCATGTAAAATGACACAGTTATTTAGCCAAATTCAACATTAAACACTTTTTTATTTCTAAAGTCAGGTTTCTGGTTAGTTCCAGTTCAGAGAGGAGGAGGTAAGGGATGGCAGGTCATAACCCTCCTCTCAAGCCCTTTTGGTTTTGGTACATAGAGTAATCATACACATGATCAATCACATTGTGGAACCATGGGGATTATTTTGATACCAGACTATATTAACAAATTGCCTTTACATAACCTCAGGACAGTGTCCTAATAGAATACACTGCCCTCTGTTATTCAGTGTTGACTGCTTGCCCATAAAGATCACTAGAAAGAAGAGTGCATTTCACCTTCTATATCAGTGTAGTAGATGCATATAATAAATCGGTTTCCCAAAAGTTTGACTTTTTAGACAGGGGGTTCAGATCTGGGTTAAAAAGTTGTAAATAGCAAACATATAAATATAGGACACACAAAAAAGGAAATTAACCCATAATGTCCTAAAAATATGAGGTTTTTATTGCACTTACTATAATGAGCTTTTTTAAGCAAGGTATTGTGTTTTTGCACTCATATTGTCCCTATATAGACTGTTCTTAAATATGCAAGATTATGTTGTTGTTTTTTTAGAACATGTGGCCTGAAAGTCAAACAGGGGAGGCATTTGAAATAGAGTACCAAATTGGCTATTCATTTTAATGTCTTTTTATTGGACAGTCCTGTAATTTACTATATTTCAGTATATATATATATATTTTTACTATTTAAGAATTGTGGAACGTTATGATTGGAAACTGATATAGTAGGATCAAGTACATATATCCTTTATTGGAATGAAGGAATATATTCTTAGATTTTTTTATTTTATCACATTTATCACATAAAAACAATATTTGTACATGTTAAGTGTTGTTTTTTTTTTACCTAGGTCAAATGAATATACCCCTGGTAGACATTCCCTCGCATTTTGATCCGAGTATCCTCCAAATAAATAAATCTTTTTTTTCACAACACTGTGAATGCAAAAGATAGAAAATGTCACCAGCTCAACCAAACGAGCAGATTACTTGGATATACTGTATATGCACATTCCAGAGGAAAAGACATGAAGAAAAGTTAAATCATTGCAGTTATTCCTAAACAATTTTAAACATTTGTTAACATTTTCTCGATTTTTCTTAGTATTCTTTATTGGGTTTTTTCCATAGTATTTTCTCTATAGCTATTTGTTATGAAGTGAAAAATGAAACAAATAGCAAATCAAATAGATAGAACGTTTTGCCTGACTATTCATTAGGCCGACTGACATATTCCAAAGATAGCAAGCTATCCTTTATATATACTGTTTTATTTCCAAAACATTAAGTAAAAATATAGGAAGATTTGTAACATCAAAAACTCACACTGGGTTAAAAAGTAATTTTATAAATAGCAGATATTTAATAAATGACAAGCGTATTCTTTAAATCCTGGAGACACCCTGCAGGCAGATTGATTAAAATGTTGCCGTTTTATGAGCAACATGTTTTTTTAAGGACAAGCTATTTTGTGCTTTAGGCAGGAATAATCACAAGAATTGCTGTTCTCTACCTCCCATCTATTAAGTTACACATGTAATGGAAAAACATAATTTCCTTATAAATTGTATATTTTTTAGACCACGCTGCATTCCTATAGATCAGTTTACAATTGTTCTCGTTTATTTATTGTTTCCTTATCTGTTCTCCAAAAAAATGATTACATGGCTTATATCTAAACCATTTGTTGTTGGTGTATATTTCTGTAAATTACTTTTAAGCTTAAAATGGCAATTTATTTTACTAAGCACAACAAACAGTGTTGTGGTCCCAGTGTTATAATATTTAATATCACTGCATCTCTCAAAAGGCTGTATTACGACTGAGTATAGATCACACACCTTTAGCATTACCTATTACCTATCAGTCTCAGGATGAATTCCTCTTGACACACATAGCCAGGGGTTGTAAAAGAAACTGGTCTAACAAGTAGCTTTTTGTTATAAAGGCTGAAATACTTTAATATAAATACATAATAAAAGCAGTTACAATTTTTACTGTACTAACAGCACTGTTTCTGCAAATAAAATACACTATGCAATAAATGATTTTCATCAGATAAATAATTGCCTGCTTACCAAATATTATGTCCTTCTCTGGGGCTTGGGATATGACCAGTTTGTGGGATCACTTCCCATGTTGAATCATTTGGAGTAACTGCCAATGAAGAAATTCCAATCATTAGTACGCATTACTAAAGCAATTAATGATAAGCAGCATGAAACACCCACACATTGTTACTGTAATGAAAAAGCAATGCAGAGTATGAGCTGGTTGTAATGGCTTATTCTGTCATAGTCATTAAATATAAGCATTCTTTTAAATAATATAGATGGCAATTACTTATTTCTACTCTGTGCAAATCTAATGTAGTCATTTTGGATATGTTTGTGAACAAATCACAGAGTGTAATGTTAGTGGTGTAGGTGGTAACATTACTAGCATAGGTCAGTTGGAAAAATGATTATATAAATGTGACTCTGTTTATAAGAACTCTCAACTGTCCCACATTTTTGTAGCTTGATAGCTCTGTTCTGCTGTTTTTCTCACCATTCTTCGTTTTCACAAAGTGAAGCTGAACACTACTGAGTATTATTAAAAATCCACCCAGAAATGCTAAATCACAGCCCTATTATGTCCCCTATAACAATCATCCATGTCCCTGTACCATCTCAACTTCTTTATTAATAAACTTTATTCAACCCACAGTCCATGACCTGCTCTGATTCTACCACAAACCTTGACCTGTTTCCGTGACCTGCCATGACTGCCAGTATTCTTTCCCCAGTCTCCCAGTCCCAGATATTGCAAGGGAAATGTTTAGAAGTATAGATAATTTAGTTGTTACTTGCATCCAATTTTTAAAACTAATTTGTTTAATAATTTGGAATATTCATATGAATATAGGACATTAGGGCAGTGTCTATGGCCAAATGGAGCTTTAAATCACTCTGAATAAAAGAAACAAGAAGGTACACATTAAAAAAGTAAATGCTTTTAAGAATGTCGCCAGATACTATATTACAAGATACAAATGATGTATTTTTGCAGCTACATTTTTTAAAAGCCCTAAAAGACCAAGTACACTTTTTTTTAACAATTAACTTACATAAAAAAACACTTAAAGGACCACTAAATGCAGTAGAATTGCCTAATTAACAAGTACACAATGAAAAGATAAGGCAATAGAACTTACTCTGGATTTAAAAAAAGCAGTAGATTTTTTTCTGACAAATTTATTTTTTCTCCCATTTTCCCAGCCCCCTGTATCATGTGACAGACATCAGCCAATCACATACTAGTATACGTATACCCTGTGAGCTTCTGCACATGCTCAGTAGGATCTTGTTCCACAGAAAGTGTGAATATAAAAAGACTGCACAACTTGATAATGGAAGTAAATTGGAAAGTGTCTTAAAACTGAATGCTCTATCTGAATCATAAAAGTTTATTTTGACTTGAGTGTCCCTTTAAATGAGACAAACAATACAAAACAACAGTCCTATAATCACACAAAACCATATATCAGACGGCACAGTGGTAACTTCCTGGATATAGAACAATATGCGAGCTATAGACCACAGGCAGGATGCATGGCATTTACATTACATTTTGCTAGTTGTATGTCCATCTAAGAACCCAAAAAACATGTATGTTTGCTGCCCCCTTTGTATCAGCTATACAAATAATCATATACCCAGGATGAGGAAGCATTCAGCTAATTGCTACACTGTAAAGAAGGAGGAAAGTGCAGATCTTAGGTGCTGCACAAAGCTGGCAGACAAATAAAGGGGAATGGCAATGGGAAGAGCAGGGAACAAAGTATTATGTCAGAAAACAAAATGGCAGAACCAACAGACATATAATCCCTAATAGTTACTAGTTACTCCACTGCCTTTAAAAAGAAAAATGTGGGGGAGGGATAGCGCTAACGAATAGCTGAGAGCCAAAATATCTAAAAAAAACTCTAATGAGATAGTGTATAAATATTATAAAGAATCGACTTAAAATTAGCCAAGAAAAAAGAATTGGATATATATGTACAAATAAATCAATATTTATTAATATAAGATAAATTCTAACAGATAACTCCTATAAAAGATGCCGGCATCAGGTAAAGAATGTATCTAAAAAACTGCAATAAGAATGACCATCTGAGACTCACAGACAAACAAAATCAATAGCAGCATATATGACTAAACAGAATTATTAGCAGCATGCATAACCAAACAGAATTATTGGCAGCCTATATGACAAAAACAAATAAAATAACCATAAAGTGCTTAATATCAGTATTCCCAAAATGGAGCTGATCCGTGGGTGATACTGTTTACCAGTGTGGTCCGTGGGTGGAAATGTTTACCGGTGTATCGATACAAAGACCGGGTAAAAACGGAGTGATGTGATGAGTAACTTAATCTTCTTTCTGTGTGGCTTTCCTCCGTATTTCAGCCTGTTCTTAGCCAGTATCTATCCGTCCTCTGCAGCAGGTATCCAGCGTGTGGAAATGGTCCCAGAGGGGTCAAGTTCCGGGTTAAAGTTCAGTTCAGATTTCCAAATAGTAAAGCGCCGTTGCGCAATATTTCAGCCTATAAAAAATAGACCTTTAAAAAAGCACTCTGGGTTCGTTTTCTATGGGTCCTGGGGCAGGAATTACACATGCAGAGACGGCTCACCTATGATCAGTGACCGCTCAATGTACCTGTCCTATCCACCAACGATACCTCAGCTAGTAAAGAGATATAAAATGTATCAAGGTATAGTAAGCAAGTTCTACGCGTTTCAGCCTCCAGGGGCCTTTATCAAGATGCTTACTAAATGTTTAGGCCATTTTAAATAGCCCTCTCTCTTTTCTCATTGGATGATACCCAGCCAATAGTGAATAAGCTATTGGAGATATGTGAATCATTGTGTTACAAACACTTTAGTCAAAAACGTTACATTGTTTTGTAAATTCATATGTTTACACTTAATTTTAAGTATCTTTTATTTGATTCATTTGATACAATAAATCCAATCTTGGCAACCTCTTATTGAATATGGAAACACTATAAAAAAGTTAATAAATATATACGGAAAAAATATATAAAAATTTGAGATGATTCTACCCCTACTAAGTTGCTAAATGGTTAAGGTAGTTATATGTGTGTGTTAATATGGTGATGTTAGAGATATCGAACAATTGTACAGAGTAATAACAATTTCATGAAGTTTGTATAAAATTAGGAATTAGTTTATAATAAAAATAATAAAATATAAAATATAAAATCATACACGTATAAAAAAGGGTATTTAAAATTCTTTTTTGAAAAATTTGAAAAATTGGATCTTCATATTAGCCTACTAAGATCCATTTCGGAGTTCAGGCCATGGGGGTGGAGGGTTTTAAAATTGAATATAAATTCAGCTTCCTTTTTTAGTAATACATTGTTGATATTCCCTCCTATTAACCTATTAATCTCTGGGATAGGTTCCCTTACATCAGGTCTATCCCAGTATGTAGATTTTTTCCTACAGAAATATGTGATAACGCTACCAGCACATTTAAGAGACTCGACTCATTTTCTAAATAAAATCCAAAACCTAGAATGGAAAGAAAATTACATTATGGCAACATGTGATGTTAATTCTTTGTATACTAATATATCACACCATATGGGAAAAGAGGCTATTAAATCATTTTTAGACAGAGATATAGATCTATCTGAGACTCAAAACAAATTTATTTTGGATTGTATTGGTTTTATCCTACAAAATAACAGTTTTTTATTCAATAAGGAGGTATTTCTCCAGACTAAGGGAACTGCAATGGGCACAAGGTTCGCCCCCAGTTATGCTAATTTATTTATGGGCCATTTTGAAGAGAATTTCATCTACAATGGCTATTGGGAGGCGAACCTTGTGCTCTATTGCAGATTCATAGATGACATTTTTATTGTGTGGCGTGGGGACGTTGAACTATTAAACATATTTTTAACAGATCTTAACAGTAACAACTTAGGAATATCCTTCTCTCATGAATACAGTTGTAGGAAACTCAATTTTTTAGATATTGCAATAGAAATCAATGATAATCAAATACACACTGAAACCTACTTCAAAGCGATTGACGCTAATAATTATATACATTCATCCAGTTGCCATTTAAATCAATGGAAACAAAATATCCCAAAAAGCCAGTATATGAGAGTAAAGAAAAATTGTTCATCTCTAGAAAGCTATCAGACACAATCCCAGATACTAACTACCAGATTTATAGAGAAAGGTTATGACAGTAATAGAATAGGCAAAATACAACAAGAGGTTGCTAAAATTGATAGAAACACCTTATTACTACCAAAAAAGAAATCCGTTGCACAAAAAACCAATGAACTATTTGTACCTTTCATCACTGGGTTTAGCTCAGAACACTATGAAGTCAAGAAGATTCTGAGAAAACATTGGCATTTAATTAAACAGGACCATATACTAGGGAATCAAGTAAAAAATCAACCTGATATAATTTTTAAAAAAGCTAGAAATCTAAAGAGTTTATTATCTCCCAGTGAATATAAGGAAAAACAACAACATTCTACATATAAAGATATGAAAGGAGATAAACTAATTGGTTTTTTTCCATGTAACACCTGTAAGTCATGCAAACACAGTCATAAGATAAAAGATTTAAAATCACATAACACAAACTTCAGTTTTAAAATAAAGCAATTAATAAGATGTTCTGATAAGAATATAATCTATTGCATCAAATGTTCATGTAATCTGTTCTATTTTGGACAGACGAGTAGGATTTTAAGAGATCGCATCAGGGAACATATTTTAAAAATAGAGCACGGTTCCTCAGAAACAAAATTATATAACCATTTTAAAGAAAAACATGAAGGGAGTCTAAAAGATTTTAAATATTGGGGTGTAACACAAATTAACCTTGGGAATAGGGGAGGGAATATCAACAATGTATTACTAAAAAAGGAAGCTGAATTTATATTCAATTTTAAAACCCTCCACCCCCATGGCCTGAACTCCGAAATGGATCTTAGTAGGCTAATATGAAGATCCAATTTTTCAAATTTTTCAAAAAAGAATTTTAAATACCCTTTTTTATACGTGTATGATTTTATATTTTATATTTTATTATTTTTATTATAAACTAATTCCTAATTTTATACAAACTTCATGAAATTGTTATTACTCTGTACAATTGTTCGATATCTCTAACATCACCATATTAACACACACATATAACTACCTTAACCATTTAGCAACTTAGTAGGGGTAGAATCATCTCAAATTTTTATATATTTTTTCCGTATATATTTATTAACTTTTTTATAGTGTTTCCATATTCAATAAGAGGTTGCCAAGATTGGATTTATTGTATCAAATGAATCAAATAAAAGATACTTAAAATTAAGTGTAAACATATGAATTTACAAAACAATGTAACGTTTTTGACTAAAGTGTTTGTAACACAATGATTCACATATCTCCAATAGCTTATTCACTATTGGCTGGGTATCATCCAATGAGAAAAGAGAGAGGGCTATTTAAAATGGCCTAAACATTTAGTAAGCATCTTGATAAAGGCCCCTGGAGGCTGAAACGCGTAGAACTTGCTTACTATACCTTGATACATTTTATATCTCTTTACTAGCTGAGGTATCGTTGGTGGATAGGACAGGTACATTGAGCGGTCACTGATCATAGGTGAGCCGTCTCTGCATGTGTAATTCCTGCCCCAGGACCCATAGAAAACGAACCCAGAGTGCTTTTTTAAAGGTCTATTTTTTATAGGCTGAAATATTGCGCAACGGCGCTTTACTATTTGGAAATCTGAACTGAACTTTAACCCGGAACTTGACCCCTCTGGGACCATTTCCACACGCTGGATACCTGCTGCAGAGGACGGATAGATACTGGCTAAGAACAGGCTGAAATACGGAGGAAAGCCACACAGAAAGAAGATTAAGTTACTCATCACATCACTCCGTTTTTACCCGGTCTTTGTATCGATACACCGGTAAACATTTCCACCCACGGACCACACTGGTAAACAGTATCACCCACGGATCAGCTCCATTTTGGGAATACTGATATTAAGCACTTTATGGTTATTTTATTTGTTTTTGTCATATAGGCTGCCAATAATTCTGTTTGGTTATGCATGCTGCTAATAATTCTGTTTAGTCATATATGCTGCTATTGATTTTGTTTGTCTGTGAGTCTCAGATGGTCATTCTTATTGCAGTTTTTTAGATACATTCTTTACCTGATGCCGGCATCTTTTATAGGAGTTATCTGTTAGAATTTATCTTATATTAATAAATATTGATTTATTTGTACATATATATCCAATTCTTTTTTCTTGGCTAATTTTAAGTCGATTCTTTATAATATTTATACACTATCTCATTAGAGTTTTTTTAGATATTTTGGCTCTCAGCTATTCGTTAGCGCTATCCCTCCCCCACATTTTTCTTTTTGAACTAAGGGTGTACTTCATGAGGTTAGCACACTCCATATTGGGATTAGCTAGGAGAGCATAAGTGTAGTATCCCTAATCACACTCTACATTTTTAACTCCACTGCCTTTAAACATGTTCAGCTCTAATGTTTATTTGTTAAAGTTTATTTGCAAAAGAAATGTTTTGTAACACACGTATTGCCTTTTAGCCTAGAGCATCTGAAAATTATTCAATATATTTGCTTTATTTGCAATATGAAACCGAATAAGGTGCCTCATCCACATTGCAAGACTCTTTTTGTTTTAAAAGCAATTTTTATATTGGGAACTGTTTATCTCATTAAGGGAAGTTCACTAATAAGTTTTAGATGAAGCAGAGACACTTATTTTACAATATAATACTCAGTAAAATAAGATGAGGAATGCCAGTGAGTTTTTGAGGATCACCTGATAGTGCCTCCATATAAGCATTTTTGTGTGGTAGCCTTAATTAACTGGCAAGTTGATTCATTATCTGTATTATAAATATTACTATTGCATGTATATTTATAATAATAATTATTATTATTATTACTATAAAATGTATTTATAAAATACCAAACCAATCTCCAGAGGTATAACAAATGGCTTAGCAGGTATACAAGACATTTTTCATATAGAAAATTAGAAATTTATTAGGTAATGCAAAAAAAAAAAAAATCTTACTTGTAAGCATGTAAAAATCATTGAAATATGTTGGTTCTTTATTCTAAAAAAAAAAAAAGAAGGAAATTAAAGTTATTAAAAATAAAAAACTGATTAATATATTTTCTACTGTAAGTTAAAAGTATATGTAGTAATTTCCTAGTACAACAGTATGTCATCAAAGTTTGTTTTTTGCAAAAGGAAAAAAAATGCTTACCTGATAAATTAATTTGTTTCATGGTGGTGAGAGCCCATGATCCACTACTCATGAGATTCAACTCCTGGCAACTATGGGGAGGCAAAAATTCCCAAAACTTCCAAGAGCACTTCATTCCTCTCACCTCACTGGTATAGCCAAGCAAGGAGAAGTAGTAGAAAAAATGTAGGAAAGGACAAAGCAAAGAATACAAAGATGCAAAACAGAACTGTTGTTAAAATGTTTATATTTAATTAATACAATGGGCAGTTGCTCGTGGGTTTTCACCACTGTAAAAAAATTTCAGGTGAGCATCAATTTTGTTTTCTTTCATGTAATTGACAAGAGTCCATGAGCTAGTGACGTATGGGATATACAATCCTACCAGGAGGGGCAAAGTTTCCCAAACCTCAAAATGCCTATAAATACACCCCTCACCACACCCACAATTCAGTTTTACAAACTTTACCTACCTATGGAGGTGGTGAAGTAAGTTTGTGCTAAGATTTCTACGTTGATATGCGCTTCTCAGCATTTTGAAGCCCGATTCCTCTCAGAGTACAGTGTTTGTCAGAGGGATGTGAAGAGAGTATCACCTATTGATTCTATGGTTTTCCTCACAGGAAATCTTTTCAAAGGTTCTCTGTTATCGGTCGTAGAGATTCATCTCCTACCTCCCTTTTCAGATCGACGATTCACTCTCATATTCCATTACCTCTACTGATAACTGTTTCAGTACTGGTTTGGCTATCTGCTATAGTGATGTCGCGAACAGTTCGCCGGAGAACAGTTCCCGGAGAACATAGCTTGTTCGCGTTCTCAGCGGCGGGCGAACATATGCGATGTTCGATCCGCCCCCTATTCATCATCATTGAGTAAACTTTTACCCTGTATCTCAAGGTCTGCAGACACATTACAGCCAATCAGCAGCAGACACTCCCTCCCAGACCCTCCCAGCTCCTGGGCAGCAGCCATTTTAGATTCATTCTGATCCTGCATTCTTAGTGAGAGGAGGGATAGTGTAGCTGCTGCTGATTTTATAGGGAAATTGATAGCTAGGCTAGTGTATTCAGTGTCCACTACAGTCCTGAAGGACTCATCTGATCTCTGCTGTATGATAGCACCCCAAAAAGCCCTTTTTAGGGCTACATCAGTCATTTTTTTTCTTTGTAATCTAATAGCAGTTGCCTGCCTGCCACTGCCAGCCTATGTGTTAGGCTCACAGCATATACTGTGCCTACTTGCTCAGTGCCACCACTCATATCTGGCTGGTGTAACAATAGTGTAATTTTAAAAAAAAAACTTTTACATCAGTCTGCTAGTGTAATCTAATAGCAGTTGCCTGCCTGCCACTGCCAGCCTGTGTGTCAGGCTCACAGCATATACTGTGCCTACTTGCTCAGTGCCACCACAAGTCATATCTGGTGTAACATTAGTGTAAATTTAAAAAAAAAAACTTTTACACCAGTCTGCTAGTGTAATCTAATTTAATTTGCCAGGCTAGCCTGCCACTGCCAGCCTGTGTGTCAGGCTCACAGCATATACTGTGCCTACATGCTCAGTGCCACCACTCATATCTGGTGTAACATTAGTGTAAATTTTTAAAAAAAACTTTTACATCAGTCTTCTAGTGTAATCTAATTGCAGTTGCCAGGCCAGCCTACCACTGCCAGCCTGTGTGTCAGGCTCACAGCATATACTGTGCCTACTTGCTCAGTGCCACCAAAAGTCATATCTGGTGTAACAGTAGTATAAATTAAAAAAACAAAACTTTTTTGACTGTGAAACATCAGTCTGCTAGGGTAATCTAATTGCAGTTGCCTGCCAGCGTGTGTGCCAGACCCACTTGCCCAGTGCCACACCACTCATATCTGGTGTAACAGTAGTGTATATTTAAAAAAAAAACGTTTACATCAGTCTGCTAGTGTAATCTAATAGCAGGTGCCTGCCTGCCACTGCCAGCCTGTGTGTCAGGCTCACAGCATATACTGTGCCTACTTGCTCAGTGCCACCACCAGTCATATCTGGTGTAACAGTAGTGTAAATTAAAAAAAGAAAACTTTTTTGACTGTGAAACAACAGTCTGCTAGTGTAATCTAATTGCAGTTGCCTGCCTGCCAGCGTGTGCCAGACCCACTTGCCCGGTGCCACACCACTCATATCTGGTGTAACAGTAGTGTAAATTAAAAAAAAAACTTTTTTGACTGTGAAACATCAGTCTGCAAGGGTAATCTAATTGCAGTTGCCTGCCTGCCAGCATGTGTGCCAGACTCACTTGCCAAGTGCCACACCACTCATATCTGGTGTAACAGTAGTGTACATTTTTAAAAAAAACTTTTACATCAGTCTGCTAGTGTAATCTAATAGCAGTTGCCTGCCTGCCACTGCCAGCCTGTGTGTCAGGCTCACAGCATATACTGTGCCTACTTGCTCAGTTCCACCACCAGTCATATCTGGTGTAACATTAGTGTAAATAAAAAAAAAAAACTTTTACATCAGTCTGCTAGTGTAATCTAATTTCAGTTGCCAGGCCAGCCTGCCACTGCCAGCCTGTGTGTCAGGCTCACAGCATATACTGTGCCTACTTGCTCAGTGCCACCAGTCATATCTGGTGTAACAGTAGTGTAAATTTAAAAAAAAAAAACTTTTACATCAGTCTGCTAGTGTAATCTAATTTCAGTTGCCAGGCCAGCCTGGCACTGTCAGCCTGTGCATCAGGCTCACAGCATATACTGTGCTTACTTGCTCAGTGCCACCACTCATATCTGGTGTAACAGTAGTTTACATTTTTTAAAAAAAACTTTTACATCAGTCTGCTAGTGTAATCTAATTTCAGTTGCCAGGCCAGCCTGCCACTGCCAGCCTGTGTGTCAGGCTCACAGCATATACTGTGCCTATTTGCTCAGTGCCACCACCAGCCATATCTGGTGTAACATTAGTGTAAATTTTAAAAAAAACTTTTACACCAGTCTGCTATTGTAATCTAATTTCATTTGCCAGGCCAGCCTGCTACTGCCAGCCTGTGTGTCAGGCTCACAGCATATACTGTGCCTATTTGCTCAGTGCCACCACTCATATCTGGTGTAACATTACTGTAAATTTAAAAAAAAAACTTTTACATCAGTCTGCTAGTGTAATCTAATTTCATTTGCCAGGCCAGCCTGCCACTGCCAGCCTGTGTGTCAGGCTCACAGAATATACTGTGCCTACTTGCTCAGTGCCACCACCAGTCATATCTGGTGTAACAGTAGTGTAAATTAAAAAAAGAAAAGCTTTTTTGACTGTGAAACATCAGTCTGCTAGTGTAATCTAATTGCAGTTGCCTGCCTGCCTGCCAGCGTGTGTGCCAGACCCACTTGCCCGGTGCCACACCACTCATATCTGGTGTAACAGTAGTGTAAATTTAAAAAAAAAACAACTTTTACATCAGTCTGCTAGTGTAATCTAATAGCAGTTGCCAGGCCAGCCTACCACTGCCAGCTTGTGTGTCAGGCTCACAGCATATACTGTGCCTACTTGCTCAGTGCCACCACAAGTCATATCTGGTGTAACAGTAGTGTCAATTAAAAAAAAAACTTTTTTGGCTGTGAAACATCAATCTGCAAGAATAATCTAATTGCAGTTGCCTGCCTGCCAGCGTGTGTGCCAGACCCACTTGCCAAGTGCCACACCACTCATATCTGGTGTAACAGTAGTGAAAAATTTTTAAAAAAACTTTTACATCAGTCTGCTAGTGTAATCTAATAGCAGGTGCCTGCCTGCCACTGCCAGCCTGTGTGTCAGGCTCACAGCATATACTGTGCCTACTTGCTCAGTGCCACCACTAGTCATATCTGGTGTAACATTAGTGTAAATTTAAAAAAAAAAAAAAACTTTTACATCAGTCTGCTAGTGTAATCTAATTTCAGTTGCCAGGCCAGCCTGCCACTGCCAGCCTGTGTGTAAGGCTCACAGCATATACTGTGCCTACTTGCTCAGTGACACCACTCATATCTGGCTGGTGTAACAGTAGTGTAATTTAAAAAAAAAACCTTTTACATCAGTCTGCTAGTGTAATCTAATAGCAGTTGCCCGTCTGCCACTGCCAGCCTGTGTGTCAGGCACACAGCATATACTGTGCCTACTTGCTCAGTGCCACCACTCATATCTGATGTAACAGTAATGTAAATTTAAAAAAAACTAACTTTTACATCAGTTTGCTAGTGTAATCTCATAGCAGTTGCCCGCCTGCCACTGCCAGCCTGTGTGTCAGGCTCATAGCATATACTGTGCCTACTTGCTCAGTGTCACCACTCATATCTGGTGTAACAGTAGTGTAAATTTAAAAAAAAAACACTTTTACATCAGTCTGCTAGTGTAATCTAATTTCAGTTGCCAGGCCAGCCTGCCACTGCCAGCCTGTGTGTCAGGCTCAAAGCATATACTGTGCCTACTTGCTCAGTGCCACCACTCATATCTGGTGTAACAGTAGTGTAAATTTAAAAAAAAAAACTTTTACATAAGTCTGCTAGTGTAATCTAATTTCAGTTGCCAGCCTGCCACTGACAGCCTGTGTGTCAGGCTCACAGCATATACTGTGCCTACTTGCTCAGTGCCACCACTCATATCTGGTGTAACAGTAGTGTAAATTTAAAAAAAAAAACTTTTACATCAGTTTGCTAGTGTAATCTAATAGCAGTTGCCCGTCTGCCACTGCCAGCCTGTGTGTCAGGCTCACAGCATATACTGTGCCTACTTGCTCAGTGCCACCACTCATATCAGGTGCAACATTAGTGTAAATTTAAAAAAAAACTACTTTTACATCAGTCTGCTAGTGTAATCTAATTTCAGTTGCCAGGTCAGCCTGCCACTGCCAGCCTGTGTGTCAGGCTCACAGCATATACTGTGCCTACTTACTCAGTGCCACCACTCATATTATCTTGTTTAATAGTAGTGTAAGTGTACATTTAAAAATAAAAAAACTATTTTGACTGTGAAACATCAGTCTGCTTTTTTGTGTCAGGCTCACAGCGTATACTGTGCCCACTGGTCCAGTGCCACCACTCATATTATCTTGTTTTATAGTAGTGTAAGTGTAAATTTTAAAAATAAAAAACTATTTTGACTGTGAAACATCAGTCTGCTTTTTTGTGTCAGGCTCACAGCGTATACTGTGCCCACTTGCACAGTGCCACCACTCATATTATCTTGTGTAATAGTAGTGAAAGTGTACATTTTAGAACTAAAATAACTATTTTGACTGCAAAACATCAGTCTGCTTTTTTGTGTCAGGCTCACACACAGCATATACTGTGCCCACTTGCCCAGTGCCACCACTCATATTATCTTGTTTAATAGTAGTGTAAGAGTACATTTTAAAAATAAAAAAACTATTTTGACTGTGAATCATAAGTCTGCTTTTTTGTGTCAGGCTCACAGCATATACTGTGCCCACTTGTCCAGTGCCACCACTCACATTATCTTGTTTAATAGTAGTGTAAGCGTACATTTAAAAAATAAAAAACTATTTTGACTGTGAAATATAAGTCTGCTTTTTGTGTCAGGCTCACAGCGTATACTGTGCCCACTTATCCAGTGCCACCACTCACATTATCTTGTTTAATAGTAGTGTAAGTGTACATTTTAAAAATAAAAAAACTTTTTTGACTGTGAAACATCTCTGCTTTTTTGTGTCAGGCTCACAGCGTATACTGTGCCCACTTGTCCAGTGCCACCACTCACATTATCTTGTTTAATAGTAGTGTAAGTGTACATTTTAAAAATAAAAAAACTTTTTTGACTGTGAAACATCTCTGCTTTTTTGTGTCAGGCTCACAGCGTATACTGTGCCCACTTGTCCAGTGCCACCACTCACATTATCTTGTTTAATAGTAGTGTAAGTGTACATTTTAAAAATAAAAAAACTATTTTGACTGTTAAAAATCAGTCTGCTTTTTTGTGTCAGGCTCACAGCATATACTGTGCCCACTTGCCCAGTGCCACCACTCATATTATCTTGTTTAATAGTAGTGTCAGTGTACATTTAAAAAAAAAAAAAAGTTTTTTGACTGTGATACATCTCAGTCAGGCAGCATTACAGACATGGACGACGCACGGTGTGATGATGATGTTGTATCCGCCGTTGCTTCCGTTGTTGAGTTGTCAGATACAAGTGAAGGGGTTGATGATGACGATGCATCCGTGGATGTCACGTGGGCGCCCGGTAGAATAGAAGAAGAACAGGTAGAAAGTTCAGATGGGGAGACAGAGAGGAGCAGGAGGAGGAGACGAGTTGGAAGCAGGGGGAGGTTGTCGCAAGGAGCTAGTGGCACAGTCAGATAGAATGCATCGGCACCCGGGGTCAGCCAGACAGCACGCCAATCAACGCATGCTGTTGCCACCACCAGAATGCTGTCATTGCAGAGCTCAGCAGTGTGGCATTTTTTTTATGTGTCTGCCTCTGACAACAGCAATGCCATTTGCACCCTGTGCCAAAAGAAACTGAGTCATGGGAAGTCCAACACCCACCTAGGTACAACTGCTTTGCGAAGGCACATGATCTCACATCACAAACGCCTATGGGATGAACACATGAGGACAAGCAGCACACAAACTCAAAGCCGCCATCCTCCTCCTGGTCCAGCATCTTCAGCCACGTCAACCACTGCTGTGCTCCTTGCCCCCTCTCAACCATCCGCCAATCCGTCTCTCTTCCAGAGCAGTTCCTGCTCATCTGCCCACAGTCAGGTGTCTGTCAAGGACATGTTTGAGCGTAAGAAGCCAATGTCATCAAGTCACCCCCTTGCCCGGCGTCTGACTGCTGGCTTGTCTGAACTATTAGCCCGCCAGCTTTTACCATACATGCTGGTGGAGTCTGAGGCATTCAAAAAAATTGTAGCTATTGGGACACCGCAGTGGAAGGTACCCGGGTGAAATTTCTTTGCACAAAAGGCAATCCCCAACCTGTACTCGATTGTGCGAAAGGAAGTAATGGCATGTCTGGCACACAGCATTGGGGCAAGGGTCCATCTGACCACTGATAGCTCGTCTGAAAAGCATGGTCAGGGCAGGTATGTCACCTACACTGCGCATTGGGTAAACCTGCTGACGGCTGCCAAGCATGGAATGCCTGGCTCTGCAGAGGAGTTGGTGACACCGCCACGACTTGCAGGCAGGCCTGCTGCCACCTCCTCTACTCCTCCTACTCCATCCTCTTCCATAACCTCCTTGGCTGAGTCCTCTTCTGCTGCTGCATCTTGCTCCACATCAACGGCACCCCCCCAGTTCCCCAGGTACTATCCCACATCCCGGATATGGCAGTGTCACACCGTCTTGGGGTTGACTTGCCTGAAAGCAGAGAGTCACACCACACCAGCACTCCTGTCCGCCCTGAATGCACAGGTGGATCAGTGGCTGACTCCGCACCAACTGGAGATCGGCAAAGTGGTTTCTGACAACGGAAGTCATTTGGTGGCAGCATTGAAATTGGGCAAGTTGACACATGTGCCGTGCATGGCACATGTGTGTAATCTGATTGTACAACGCTTTGTGCATAAGTACCCAGGCTTACAGGACGTCCTGAAGCAGGCCAGGAAGGTGTGTGGCCATTTCAGGCGTTCCTACACGGCTACGGGGCACTTGTCAGATATCCAGTGGCGAAACAACCTGCCAGTGAGGCGCTTGATTTGCGACAGCCTGACACATTGGAATTCAACACTCCTAATGTTCGACCGCCTGCTCCAACAAGAAAAAGCTGTTAATGAGTATTTGTATGACCGGGGTGCTAGGACAGCCTCTGGGGAGCTGGAGATTTTTTTGCCACGTTACTGGACGCTCATGCGCAATGCCTGTAGGCTCATGCATCCTTTTGAGGAGGTGACAAACCTAGTCAGTCACACTGAAGGCACCATCAGCTACATCATACCATTTGTTTTCTTCCTGGAGCGTGCCCTGCGAAGAGTGCTGGATCAGGCCGTAGATGAGCGTGAAGAGGAAGAGTTGTGGTCTCCATCACCACCAGAAACAGCCTTATCAGCATCGCTTGCTGGACCAGCAGCAACGCAGGAAGGGGATTGTGAGGAAGAGGAGTCAGAGGAGGAATGTGGCTTTGAGGAGGAGGAGGAAGACCAAGCACAACAGGCATCCCAGGGTGCTCGTTGTTGTCACCTATCTGGTACCCATGGTGTTGTACGTGGCTGGGGGGAAGAAGATACCTTCAGTGAGATCAGTGAGGACGAGGAACGGGACATGAGTAGCTCAGCATCCAACCTTGTGCAAATGGGGTCTTTCATGCTGTTGTGCCTGTTGAGGGACACTCGTATAAAAAAGCTGAAGGAGAACAAACTGTACTGGGTGTCCACGCTACTAGACCCCCGGTATAAGCATAAAGTGAGCGGAATCTAACAGGGGAAGAGATGAAAGTAATACTCCTCCTCCCACGACCACACCGGCAAGGATAGGACGCTTTACAGACGTGTTGATGGAGGACATGCGGACCTTTTTAACTCTTATGCATCGCCACAGCCCTTCGGGATCCAGCCTCAGAGAACGACTCAACCGACAGGTTGCAGACTACCTCGCATTAACTGCAGATCTCAACACTCTGAGGAGCGATGAACCCCTTGACCACTGGGTGTGCAGGCTTGACCTGTGGCCTGAGCTATCCCAATTTGCAATCGAACTTCTGGCCTGCCCCGCTTCAAGTGTCCTGTCAGAAAAGACCTTCAGTGCATCAAGAGGTAGGTCAAAAAAGTCTTGATTATCTCACCTTTATTAAAATGAATGAGGGATGGATCCCGAAGGGACTGACATTGGGCGATACATTCGAGTAAAAAAGGCCTGATGAGATGAGCTGCCTTGGGCTAAAAATGGTCCACATGCTGCTGTATTTTATCTTCGAATGCCGGATGACTTGCATGACTTATCCGCCAACAACTAGGGTTCAAGCCGCAATGTTTTAGGGCACTTTCTAACTGTCAAACAAACATCAATTTTTCTGGCCACTGCTACAGCAGCGGCTGCAACAATACCTAATTTTTCGGGCATGTGTACATGCCTAATTTTTCTGGCCTCTGGTGCTGCACTGTGGCTTCAAAACCCAAACCAAAAAAAAGGCACATAACAGGGATTAAACTGCTAAGAATAGTACTACTTAACACACCACTCATATCTGCTGGCACAGTAGATTGCACGCGCAGTGCCCCAAATTTGAAGTAGGAGGACCGACCAAGTATCTTTTTCCATCTCCTGGTTCCTAAAAATTATCTCCGGGTTCCTAAAAACGATGCCATACCTGTACTCGATTGTGCAAAAGGAAGTCATGGCATATGGGGTCTTTCATGCTGTCGTGCCTGTTGAGGGTCGGGGACCCTCGTATAAAAAGGCTGAAGGAGAACGACCTGCACTGGGTGTCCAAGCATCTTTTTCCATCTCCCGGCTCCTAAAATCCATGCCATATACACGTCCCCTGATAGGGGATGTAACAGGGATTAAACTGATAAGAATAGTACTAGTTAAAACACCACTCCTATCTGCTGGCACAGTAGATTGCACGCGGTGCTCTGACAAAATGCAGAAGGACATTTGTCAGACGGACATTTGTCAGACGGACATTTGTCAGATGGACATTTGTCAGACGGACATTTGGCCGACAGGCAGAAAGCTAAAGAATGTTCCGATTTCGGCCGAGGGCAGATACACAGAGTGCTCTGTTCTAATCAGAGCCTCGGCGATGCAACTGCCTCTGGGAACCTTACCATGGGTCACAGACCGCTCGTCTTGTAATTCTCTGTCTGGGAAATTATCTATCTATTTATCTATCAAATCTATCTATCTATCATATCTATCATCAAATGTATCTATTGCATATATTGATCTATGGGGAGTTTGCAGTTGTGCAAATGGACTGTTTGCGGTTGTTTGCAGTGCGTTAAACGGGGAGTTTGGTCTGTCACTGTGAAGCGGGCATAACCCTTACACTACCTGATTGATACATCATCATACCTGATGTTTTAAAGCATGTTATTCCAAACAATTTAGGAATTTTAGGTGATTTATACCCTTTATGGATTAAAAACAGACTCTGCATCAACTATGTAATTTTCCATGGGAGTTTTGCCATGGATCCCCCTCTGGCATGCCACAGTCCAGGTGTTAGTCCCCTTGAAACAACTTTTCCATCACTTCTGTGGCCAGAAAGAGTCCCTGTGGGTCTTAAAATTCGCCTGCCTATTTTAGTCAATGGCGGTTCGTGCGGTTCCCCGACTTTGCTTGACGATGACTTACCTTACACCTGCCCGCAACCGCAATCTTGGCAGCTTGCCCAGAGTCAGGCCGTCCAAAAAGAAAGCAAGAAGTTTGAGGACTTCTCACACTAACACCAGTAAGGCGGCTCCAATTATTAAGATTCGGCACCTCAGAGCCACGGAAGACACCTCAGGCTCTCCTAATTGACAGGTACCTAAGGAACATATAAAATAGATAGCTGGGAGGAACTTTCAGTGAGCCTGGATTAAACGGAAAGGGCACATAATAGAGGCCATGCTGATAAGCCCCTTGGATGTGATGCACTGTTACTGTTAAGCGCCACACTGTATTAACCTCATCCAGCACTAATACACTTTATTGCCCGGGACTGTTAAGTATTCCTGAATACTTCTGCACAAGCATTAATAGACCCTGATATAAGAAATAGCCTAGGCTGTATATAGAGCCACCAGGGAGACGTTCCAGTCCACCTTAAATTTATAGCTGGCCACAGCAGAACCTTCCTGCAAGAGATAGCAGATTCATTCAGCCGGCGGTCACAATACCACACATAAGTCAGCATCATATCTAAATATTTAGAAACCCCAGGGATGCCTTATTAAGCAGATCCTACACTTGGGCTGGGATGGCCAATAACCCAGTTGATCTTCAACTATAATAACTCTCTTGGCATGTTGATGTAACTGTCCTGAGTTGCTGGCAGTCAGGTTTTTTTTTTGGGGGGGGCCCAGAACTTTGCAATCAGAGACCACCTTAAGCGCTTTCAGTGATTGACCAGACTGAAACATCCTGAGACAGATCATATAACATAGCCTTTTTGTATGCGAGCTATTCAGAAAGAGATAATTCGACAGGAGAATTTCTTACCATGCCACAAGGAGCCAAAAAAAGGCCACAAATACACAGACTATAAAAAATCTGTAGCTGACCACTTCAAATCAAAAGTACCACCCGAAAAAATTGGTGGATTTAAGAGACCCTGCAACCTGCTCTCCAGTGAGGGGAGATTCGTTAGACCAGTGTTCCCAAACTGCCCTAAACCCAGATCTTTTGATGGCGTCAGACCTAGTCTCTACACTCACACGGAGGCTCAATAATCCCCAGGACTCTCTTACCAAAAGCTTTAAGAGTTTGGTGGCAGAACTGCGCAAAGACATAGGAGCTATAAGAGAGAGGGTTGACACCCTAGAACGAAAACAAGAAGACCTGGCAGTGGAACAAGCTAACCTCTCAAATCATTCACAAATAATGGTTCATATGATGGATACAATGGAGGCTAAAATGGTGGATATAGAAGATTGGTCCGGCCAAAATAATTTAAGATTTCAGGGGATACCGGAGGAAGTCTCAACTCAAGATCTGGAGTCCTTTCTTCTTGAATTCTGTGATTACTTAAAAACCCCACAGATCCCTAATGAAAACCTGATAGATAGGGTACACAGACTACCTAGAGGAAGAAATGTATCATCTGAAAATCCTTGTGATGTCATTCCCCGCTTCCATTTTTTTACCTATAAAGAACAGATCACAAAAGCCATGTTCTCCAACCCCACACTTCCAGATCGGTTCCAGAACATCCAAGTCTTTCTGGACCTTTCACAGTTTTACATGCAGAAAAGGGCTACTTTCAGGGACATCACCAAATACCTACGCCAACAGTGCATTAAATATAGATTGGTTTACCCAACGAAGCTTCTTATACACAAGGAAGGTCATCTTTTTGTAGCTGACATGCCTGCTCGGGACCAACATTTCTTGACAGAATGGGACTGTACTCCTGCTCACCAGTTTAGGGATCAACATTCTACCTCTAAGAGAAGGAACTTACAAGTTTACTAACTAAGACCTCTAATCAATCGAGGTCACTCAGCCTGTCTGCCTCTGAATGGCTCCTTCTGCCGCAAAGACCTATAATTGGTAAACGCCAACCTCCAGCCGTGGATCTGTCCACACATCAGGAAAATTCCAGCTCTACTAGCTTGACTTCGGGAGAAGCAAGCATCCAATCTACTGAATGATCTGCATGCTCAAGATGTTAAATATTATGGTGGGGAATGTTATTTCTTATTTGTTTATGTGTGTATTTTATCTCTTTATACTAATTGAGGACTCACTGGGACTTAAAGTTAAGTGACTTTTCTTTTAGTATTTTGTTCCCAGACCTGGAAGAGGTGATCAATCTTACCCGCATTCATTCAGTCCCCTTACATGTGAACCATCTAGGCTGACCTATGGAACATTACTACAGACTTTGGGGTTTGTTTCAGTAAGATGTCCATTTAATGCTATCTTAGTGACAAATCTCTGACTAGAGAAAGATGTTATTTTCTAAGACCATCGCAGATTCATTCCAATGGAGAGAAAATTAGGTTAGCAATATATGTTAGAAAATACAAAGTTTAGCGAGGCCACCTACTTCACTTTGTGTTCATGAAGCCGCATTGGCCAGAAGTCGGTTAACCATGTTTCTGCCAATGCTATTTTGCTATACAATAGGGAAGTGTGTGATGCTTCGACCCACCATGGAAAGTACCCCTCGAGAAGGGTCCGGGCTAGACCTTGGGTCTGATTGGGTCCAGGAGTCAGACTTTGAAGTCTCGGGGGTTGGCTCGGACTAGTACACACTCCTAATCGACTCTTTACACCGAGTTTTATTGTACAAGCTTGCATGAGGTGGAAATGTTTTGCAAATAAGTGTGTGTTGCTCTGTCCTGCCAATATGGTGCATCCCAGAGAGTCGATTCAAGATTGCCCCAGATCTAACTGGGGGTGACCAAAGGCAATTGATTTACCATGTGGCAGAATAGACTTACATATTTATATTGGTTAAAAATGTTACTAACATTCAGTTAACATGTTAATGCTGTATTGACATTTTATGAAGTAATATATGCTACTCTGTAAAGCCGACATAATGAACCCCAGAGACGGGCTCCAAGATCACCCTAGACCCCAATGGGCATGGAGGAAGATGATTGATTCCCTATGCAGTGTAAAAGACTAGCATCATTTTTTTTTGTTAGAATTGTTTCAGATATTGAGTTACTATGTTCATGTTGTTTTGAAGCTTTAATAGGAAAGGCATGTTCCTCTGTTATGCCAACATAATGAACCCCAGAGATCTGAGTTTACCCTAGACCTCATTGTGTTTGAATGAAGGTAATTGATTCTTCATGTGGCGAAACAGACTAGCGCAGTTATTTATATGGAGCATGATATCCCTGTTTCCGCGTGAGCCTTCAGGCTCGCCAGAAACAGCAGTTATGAAGCAGCGGTCTAAAGACTGCTGCTCCATAACTTGTCCACCTGGTCTGAGGCTGTGTACATCAATCCGCCTGATCCTATATGATCGGGCTGATTGACACCCCCTGTTAGCAGCCTGCAGGGGGCAGCATTGCACAAGCAGTTCACAAAAACTGCTTGTGCAAAGATAAATGCCGATAGCGTATGCTGTCAACATTATCAATGCTTGGCGGACATGATACGCTATATCATATCATGTCCGTCCGCACTTTAATAAATCGGCCCCTAAGACTAATTTCCTGATGCAGAAATTGTCCTGAGGGCCAGAGGCTGTCAGGCACTTGCCAAATAGCTTTGTTGACAGGTGGGCTCCAAGTTAGAACAGCTCTAATGCTGTCTGCCGTAAAAAAAATTGATCTTCATAATCTGGGTGGGGCCAAGAGAGCGATGCTCCAATCTCACCCAGAGTCACTCAGGCCACTACCCCATGAGGCCTCTATGAGAACTGCCTCAATTAAGAATTGTTTCCATTGGCTGAACTTCAAAATATAACTTTGTGGCTGACAGATAGTAGGGCAGGCACTCCATTATAGGTATAGGTTCGATTAGTAGCAATCTTTCTTAATATGTAGATAGATTCCTACAAAAAATGATTTTAACACTACCTTCATATTTAAAAGATATGTCCCAACTTCTGAATCTCCTGGAAAATTTGGAATGCTCTTCAATTAATGTAATGGTTTAATATCAGGACAAAGAAATCCTTGTGGCTGGGTCGAAAAAGAACCTTTGATAAAGCTGAGTGCAGTCCTTGCACCACTGATGAAGCATGCATAATTGAAGAGGTCTCATGTGAAACCAAGCAAATGGAATTGCATCTGATGCAGCAATCAAAAGACCTATATCTTCCATGCATAAAGCTACTCTAGTATTGGTTAGAGACTGGTTTCACCCATGTTAATGTTAACTTTTTCCCTTTTGATCTGTCAAAGAAACTCTCATTGTTATGGAGGCTATAATGGCTCCTAGAAAGAAGACACTGGTTTAAGGAAATAAAGAACTCTTTGGAATGTTGATTTTCTAGTCATGATTGCAAAGAAAAAAACAAAAGCCTGTCAGTATGAGATATTGCTTATTGCAAAATGGAGCCTGTACCAAGATATTGTCCAGGCATGGTGCCTCCGAAATACCCTGAACTATTAAAACAGACAAAAGAGTTCCCGGAACCTTGTTAACAATTATGGGAGCAGTAGCCAGTCCAGATGGAACAGCAAAAAAAAAAAAAAAGGTTTGTCTTGATAGGCAAATCTTAGGAATTGGTTATGGTCTTTGTGGATAGGAATATGAAGGTAAGCATCCTTCAAGTCTATTGTGGACATATATTGCAATTGTTGAACAAGGGGTAGAATAGTCTGGATTGTTTCCATTTTAAAAGCAGGAACCCTGAGAAATTTGTTTAGAATTTTCAAATCCAGAATATGCCTGAAAGTTCCTTTTTTTGGGAACTATGAAAAGGTTGGAGTAAAACCTTTGGCTTTGTTCTGATATTGTAACTGGAACTATCACTCCCATGAGATTTAGATCTTAAACACAAATAATGGAAGATTGAGTCTTTACTGGGTCTTTTAGAACACCGTACAAAAGAAAACTTTCTCTGGGAAGCCTTGATTTGAAACCCATTCTGTACCCTTGAGAAACTATGCTTATCACCCAATGATCTTGTACAGATTGAGACCAGGGCTTCTGAAAAAGGCTTAATCTGCTCCCTACCAAAAGAGAATCTTAATTGGGGGCCACGCCTTCATGCAGACTTGGTAGAGGAAGAAAGTTGTTTTGATTGTTTAGCCTTGTTCCAACTTGGGTTAGATTTCCAGGAAGATTTGGAATAATACTGCTTTTGGGAAGATAAGTCGCTCTTCTTTTCCTTAGATAATCTCTCCTGAGGGAAAAAAGCTCCTTTACCTCTAGTAACAGTAGAAATTATGGCACCTAATCCAGACCCCAATAAAATATTTCCTTGAAAAGTAAGAGCTAATAGTCTAGATTTTGAAAAATGTCAGCTGACTATGATTTGAGCCACAACACTATTCTGGTTAAAATAGATAATGCCATATTCTTAGCATTGATTTTAATAATTTCAACAATAGAATAATATATGAAAGCATTTTCTGACCTAATAAGTTTCAACCAACAGGGAAATTCTTCCTCAATAGGATCATCTGAAAGCTGATCAGATAAGTTATTGCACCAGATAGCAGAAGCTGCAGCTACTCAAGCAAATACTGACAGCTAGCTTAAATAAATAACCAGCTTGAAGAAAAGATTTTCTATGAAAAAAATAATATTTTCCATCCATAGGATTTTTTTAAAAAAAGTACTATCCGGTAAGGAAATATTAGTAGGTTTTGGTGGATGGTGCTATCCACATTTGCATTAATTTCCCAATGTTCAAGGCTAGCAGCAAGTAAAGGAAACATCCTCTTAAATGCAGAAGACGGGTTAAAAAGAAAAGCAGACTTTGACCATTCTTTGGTCATAATTTCAGTTATCACATCAGGGACTGGAAAAACCTCTGGAGTTTTGACAAAAGGATTGAAAATAAAATCCAATTCTTTGATGAATTTCTCTTCCGAAGGCTTAACGTCTTGTACTCCTATGGTACATAAAAGCTACTTTAAGAGATTTCGTAGATAAATAGGGAGGCTTATGTATCTTGATCAGTCACTGACTTATGATCACTCAAAAGTAATTCACCTTCAGAAGACTAATCTGAGGTGTTAGAGTCAGGAATTAACTGTTTAGCAGATCTGATTTTAAGAGATTTAAAATGGCTAAATAAATCAACAGTAGGTTGTTTGTCAGAGTCTCTTTTGCGCTTACTTAGGGGAGGCATGACCACAAAAATTTTAGAAACAGTTGAGCACACAAAGGTCTAGATTACAAGTGGAGTGCTAAATATTGCTTGCACGCAAGTGATAGTAGCGCTTCACTGAGTAATACCAGCAAACGCTAAATTGCGCTGGTATTACAAATTATTACAAATTAAGCGAAATGCGAAAGCCAGCTCACGTTCGCATTGCTAGGAATCATTGCACTCATGAGAGCGTGTTTCCATAGGTTCCAATAGGAGCCTTGTTCTGAGGTTGTCAGAGATGGCATCAGAAGCGATATACATACATATATATTAACAGGTAAATATGTGTATATACAGATATTAACACATAAATATATATATATAAGCATACATATATATGTATATATATATATATATATATATATATATATATATATATATATACATATATATTAACAGGTAAATATGTGTATAAACAGATATTAACACATAAATATATATATATATATATATATATATATATATATATATATATATAAGCATACATATATATATATATATATATATATATATATATATATATACATATATATTAACAGGTAAATATGTGTATATAAAGATATTAACATATATATATATATATATATATATATATATATATAAAAGTATATATATATATTTATATTTACAGGAAACACACAGTTCCCATAGACCACAATGTAAAAGCACTTTTCAGTGCCGTTTTATTTCTAACACACACCTCCTGCCAACTGTAGCCCCCAAAATACTGCCTAGTGCAGTTATTTTGTTAAAAAAATAAAAAAAGGTATAATTTTTACTTTTTAATAAAATACACTACACTGAATTTTGGGGGCATTTGGGGCACATTTATAAAATTAAACAGAGATCTGATTTGTAATGACTGGTTATTTATTGCGTGCCCCCAAAGGTGCAAATTTGTAAATTACCACACATCGGCTAGATTTGGAGTTTTGTCGGTAACGACCCGAAAAGCTAACGCTGGCTTTTTTCTGGCCGCACCATAAAAATAACTCTGGTATTGAGAGACCACATAAAGGCTGCGTTAGGCTCCAAAAAAGGAGCGTAGAGCATTTTTAACGCAGCTTCAACTCTCGATACCAGAGTTTCTTACGCAAGCGGCCAGCCTCAAAAACGTGCTCGTGCACGATTCCCCCATAGGAAACAATGGAGCTGTTTGAGCTGAAAAAAACCAAACACCTGCAAAAAAGCCGCGTTCAGCTCCTAACGCAGCCCCATTGTTTGCTATGCGGTAACCCTTCCTACGTCTGCACTTAACACTCTAACATGTACCCCGAGTCTAAACACCCCTAACCTTACTCTTATTAACCCCTAATCTGCCGCCCCCGCTATCGCTGACCCCTGCATATTATTATTAACCCCTAATCTGCCGCTCCGTAAACTGCCGCTACTTACATTATCCCTATGTACCCCTAATCTGCTTCCCTAACATCGCCGACCCCTATATTATATTTATTAACCCCTAATCTGCCCCCACAATGTCGCCTCCACCTGCCTACACTTATTAACCCCTAATCTGCCGAGCGGACCTGAGCGCTACTATAATAAAGTTATTAACCCCTAATCCGCCTCACTAACCCTATAATAAATAATATTAACCCCTAATCTGCCCTCCCTAACATCGCCAACACCTAACTTCAATTATTAACCCCTAATCTGCCGACTGGAGCTCACCGCTATTCTAATAAATGTATTAACCCCTAAAGCTAAGTCTAACCCTAACACTAACACCCCCCTAAGTTAAATATAATTTACATCTAACGAAATTAATTAACTCTTATTAAATAAATTATTCATATTTAAAGATAAATACTTACCTGTAAAATAAATCCTAATATAGCTACAATATAAATTATAATTATATTATAGCTATTTTAGGATTAATATTTATTTTACAGGTAACTTTGTATTTATTTTAACCAGGTACAATAGCTATTAAATAGTTAAGAACTATTTAATAGCTAAAATAGTTAAAATAATTACAAAATTACCTGTAAAATAAATGCTAACCTAAGTTACAATTAAACCTAACACTACACTATCAATAAATTAATTAAATAAACTACCTACAATTACCTACAATTAACCTAACACTACACTATCAATAAATTAATTAAATACAATTCCTACAAATAAATACAATTAAATAAACTAGCTAAAGTACAAAAAATAAAAAAGAACTAAGTTACAAAAAAATAAAAAAATATTTACAAACATAAGAAAAATATTACAACAATTTTAAACTAATTACACCTACTCTAAGCCCCCTAATAAAATAACAAAGCCCCCCAAAATAAAAAAATGCCCTACCCTATTCTAAATTACTAAAGTTCAAAGCTCTTTAACCTTACCAGCCCTGAACAGGGCCCTTTGCGGGGCATGCCCCAAGAAGTTCAGCTCTTTTGCCTGTAAAAAAAAACATACAATACCCCCCCCACAACATTACAACCCACAACCCACATACCCCTAATCTAACCCAAACCCCCCTTAAATAAACCTAACACTAAGCCCCTGAAGATCTTCCTACCTTATCTTCACCCTGCCAGGTTCACCGATCCGTCCTGAAGAGCTCCTCCGATGTCCTGATCCAAGCCCAAGCGGGGGGCTGAAGTGGTCCATGATCCGGCTGAAGTCTTCATCCAAGCGGGAGCTGAAGAGGTCCATGATCCGGATGAAGTCTTCATCCAAGCGGGAGCTGAAGAGGTCCATGATCCGGATGAAGTCTTCTATCAACTGCATCTTCAATCTTCTTTCTTCCGGATCCATCTTGCAGACCTCCGACGCGGAACATCCTCTTCTCCCGACGCCTACTAGCCGAATGACGGTTCCTTTAAGGGACGTCATCCAAGATGGCGTCCCTCGAATTCCAATTGGCTGATAGGATTCTATCAGCCAATCGGAATTAAGGTAGGAATATTCTGATTGGCTGATGGAATCAGCCAATCAGAATCAAGTTCAATCCGATTGGCTGATCCAATCAGCCAATCAGATTGAGCTCGCATTCTATTGGCTGTTCCGATCAGCCAATAGAATGCGAGCTCAATCTGATTGGCTGATTGGATCAGCCAATCGGATTGAACTTGATTCTGATTGGCTGATTCCATCAGCCAATCAGAATATTCCTACCTTAATTCCGATTGGCTGATAGAATCCTATCAGCCAATCGGAATTCGAGGGACGCCATCTTGGATGACGTCCCTTAAAGGAACCGTCATTCGGCTAGTAGGCGTCGGGAGAAGAGGATGTTCCGCGTCGGAGGTCTGCAAGATGGATCCGGAAGAAAGAAGATTGAAGATGCAGTTGATAGAAGACTTCATCCGGATCATGGACCTCTTCAGCTCCCGCTTGGATGAAGACTTCATCCGGATCATGGACCTCTTCAGCTCCCGCTTGGATGAAGACTTCAGCCGGATCATGGACCACTTCAGCCCCCCGCTTGGGCTTGGATCAGGACATCGGAGGAGCTCTTCAGGACGGATCGGTGAACCTGGCAGGGTGAAGATAAGGTAGGAAGATCTTCAGGGGCTTAGTGTTAGGTTTATTTAAGGGGGGTTTGGGTTAGATTAGGGGTATGTGGGTTGTAATGTTGGGGGGGGGTATTGTATGTTTTTTTTTACAGGCAAAAGAGCTGAATTCTTTGGGGCATGCCCCGCAAAGGGCCCTGTTCAGGGCTGGTAAGGTTAAAGAGCTTTGAACTTTAGTAATTTAGAATAGGGTAGGGCATTTTTTTATTTTGGGGGGCTTTGTTATTTTATTAGGGGGCTTAGAGTAGGTGTAATTAGTTTAAAATTGTTGTAATATTTTTCTTATGTTTGTAAATATTTTTTTATTTTTTGTAACTTAGTTCTTTTTTATTTTTTGTACTTTAGCTAGTTTATTTAATTGTATTTATTTGTAGGAATTGTATTTAATTAATTTATTGATAGTGTAGTGTTAGGTTAATTGTAGGTAATTGTAGGTAGTTTATTTAATTAATTTATTGATAGTGTAGTGTTAGGTTTAATTGTAACTTAGGTTAGTATTTATTTTACAGGTAATTTTGTAATTATTTTAACTATTTTAGCTATTAAATAGTTCTTAACTATTTAATAGCTATTGTACCTGGTTAAAATAAATACAAAGTTACCTGTAAAATAAATATAAATCCTAAAATAGCTATAATATAATTATAATTTATATTGTAGCTATATTAGGATTTATTTTACAGGTAAGTATTTATCTTTAAATAGGAATAATTTATTTAATAAGAGTTAATTAATTTCGTTAGATGTAAATTATATTTAACTTAGGGGGGTGTTAGTGTTAGGGTTAGACTTAGCTTTAGGGGTTAATAAATTTTTAGAGTAGCGGTGAGCTCCAGTCGGCAGATTAGGGGTTAATAATTGAAGTTAGGTGTCGGCGATGTTAGGGAGGGCAGATTAGGGGTTAATACTATTTATTATAGGGATAGTGAGGCGGATTAGGGGTTAATAACTTTATTATAGTAGCGCTCAGGTACGGTCGGCAGATTAGGGGTTAATAAGTGTAGGCAGGTGGAGGCGACGTTGAGGGGGGCAGATTAGGGGTTAATAAATATAATATAGGGGTCGGCGGTGTTAGGGGCAGCAAATTAGGGGTACATAAGGATAACGTAGGTGGCGGCGCTTTGCGGTCGGCAGATTAGGGGTTAATAAGTTTAGGTAGTTGGCGGCGACGTTGTGGGGGGCAGATTAGGGGTTAATAAATATAATACAGGGGTCGGCGGTGTTAAGGGGAGCAGATTAGGGGTACATAAGGATAACGTAGGTGGCGGTCGGCAGATTAGGGGTTAAAAAAATGTATTCGAGTATCGGCGATGTGGGGGGACCTCGGTTTAGGGGTGCATAGGTAGTTTATGGGTGTTAGTGTACTTTAGAGTACAGTAGTTAAGAGCTTTAGAAACCGGCGTTAGCCCAGAAAGCTCTTAACTACTGACTTTTTTCCTGCGGCTGGAATTTTGTCGTTAGATGTCTAACGCTCACTTCAGAAACGACTCTAAATACCGGAGTTAGAAAAATCCCATTGAAAAGATAGGATACGCAATTGACGTAAGGGGATCTGAGGTATGGAAAAGTCGCGGCTGAAAAGTGAGCATTAGACCCTATTTTGAGTGACTCCAAATACCGGCGGTAGCCTAAAACCAGCGTTAGGAGCCTCTAACGCTGGTTTTCACGGCTAACGCCAAACTCCAAATCTAGGTCATAGAAACAAATAATTGAATACTGTATAAGGAGACAAATTTTTATATATAGTCAGGGACTATATATAATAGAGGCAGCAAAGTCTTAGACCAAGGAGAAAGTAATAAATACTCTCTTATTAAAATACAAACTAAATAAAACTGTGCAATAATAGTTATGATAATAGTAATAATACCAGCTCTTGAAAAGTTTAGGTAATTTTACGCCCTCCAGAAAGAAAACTGATAACTGAGTAAGGACTAAAGCTGAATGTGTAAATCAGGAGTGCAATCTGAAAGGAAAACAAAAGGGGGACAGGAAAATTAATTAACTGCCACCATGCAAAAGAAAAATGATCACCTTTTAAAATAGTATAACAGAATGAACGCAACTCGGTAGTACGGCCTGAATTAAAGCTGCATAGCCGGTGCATGCTATGCAGTGCATAAGATTAATCAAAACATTTTATTTTCAGAGCTGTTGAGTAACAGCACTAAATAAGTAGGAGTGAATACAACTAGTGTGTAGCATATAAGCCAAAATATAAATGCAGCGCAGTTGAGTGACAATAGGCATGATAAACAAGTAGAAAAGTGCAGTGCAAACACCACTCTGGAAATAGTTAATAAAATAAAATAATGTGCATTAAATTAAAGGTATTTAATGCCCCCTCAAAGTCTCCAAATGACATATAGACAATACACAGCATAAAGACTAGTGTGAATGTGGTAATGTCTGCTATGAATGAAGTCCCCTGACTATGATGTAACATGTCAAATGTAGCTGCTAATAGCCTGTGGGCTATGTGAGTGCCAATGTGATTGGACTTACCTAACAAGCACTCAATCCACTGTGCTTACCAGCTGCATAAATGACTGCTTTCAGTAAATATCCAGTACTAAGCAAATTACAGCAGAGGATCTATATGTGGAGTATATAGATAACCCAACAGGTGAAGGCTAAGGAGGCAGTCCTCTTGACACCTTTGGCAGGCTTGTGACTCCTTCACTGTGAGTAATTCTGTCAATATCCAATACTCCTCTGTCTCTCAGTAGCAGCTCTTTGAGGGGGAAAATGGGCCTCAAATAAGTCTGAGCACCCCTGTCAATGAAAAATCTAGAGCACCTAAATTTTTCACCTACCTCCTGGGAGGCTAAGATAAGACTGGGATACAAGTGAGGTGGTAGGAATGAAATGCTCTTGGAAGTTTTGGGAATGTTTGCCTCCTTCTAGTGGCCAAGAGTTGAATCCCAGAAGTAATGGATCATGGACTCAGCACCTTATGAAAGAAAACGATATTTACAAATACTTTATTAAGAGGAACCTGACCATTAAGAACGAACACAAGTAAAACGAAATAAAAGATGTACGTCTATTGGGAGAAGGCAACTGAAATAAGGTAAAAATAACACAAACATTAGTGCAGCCCTATTGTACTTACTGGTCATAAGTATAAACAATATTATTTTAGCCCAGACATATTCATAAAAATCCATAAGATTTCCCCTTGCCATTTACTGTTGCCTTCAAAGCTAAGTCCATTAAATCAGTTGCTTTATATATTCATTTTACAAATCCAATTATGTTCTATTATACACACCTGAAACTTAATTTTCTAATTTACTGTCCAGTAAATATTGTGGTAAACATAAAATAGTTACATTTATCAATACAACAAGGATTTTGAAGATTACTTAAGCTTTCTTTAAAATATCGATTTATCATTATAATGGTCATGTAGATATCTTTGAGGGGCACAAGTTAACTAAAAGAGGCTGTCTCCTTAGTGGATGGCATCATTTAGTACAAGCTACTACAGTTGTGCTTGTCCCCAGCTGAGTTTATCTTTCTCCCTCAAGATGATATGAGCAACCAAAACTGGACCTATTGGCCAATGTTGAAAAAATATATAGCTGTACTTATAGCTCAATCCTTATCAATACTTGCTATAACTTTAAAAATTTATAGTTGTCTTATGTCACAGATTTAACCCCCTCCAAATTTTATTGTCTGTTTACTTATCTCATCTCACCCTGACCAAATTCTAACATTCCAATTGGCCTTACCAACTGTCTTTGATTAGCAATCAACTAAATTTAGATGACTGCCCTACCTGTATATATTCCACACTAGTTTGGGGATGTGCATTGCACAACGGGGGTGCATTGCCTGGGCAGTGTACTTTTTAACAATAGCATATGTTCACATTTTCAAAGTGAAAATTGTATAAGGGAAGCACTAATTTTTTAGAATTATACAAGAATTGAACAAGGATTGGGCAGGGGGCAAGACACAAGGCAAGTACTGCTGTAACATTGTGTCTTATGTGTTTACTTGGTTCCCACTTTCATAATAATGCTCAATATCTTCATATTCCTTTTTGCTACCTCTTGTCTCTATAACAAACTACATTACTCAATTACTCCTTCTCCCTCTCCACCTGCACTGTTCATTAGCCCATCTCTCTTATAACCGCCTTACTTTTGTACTCATGAACTTTACCTATTCCTAAACACTCTCTCTCCCCCCCTGCACTTCAGCCAAAAAACAGTCTCATTACTGCAAATATGCTTCTCCTCTCATGTCACTCTCCCTCTTGCTCATACTAGCTGCTGGCGACAACTCCCCTAATCCTGGTCCCTCACAACCTCCTAGCCTTTCACATCCTTGTGTGCCTTTCAATAGACTTCATAAACTAAACTCTGGTAACCTTAATCGCATTCCTCTTGCATCTAAAACCACCTCCCCTTTCACTTGTGCACTCTGGAACTCTCGCTCTGTTTGCAACAAGCTCACTTCTATCCATGATCTCTTTATCTCCCACTCTCCTAACCTTCTGGCTCTTACAGAAACCTGGCTCTCTGCTTCAGACACAGCATCCACTGCTGCACTGTCACATGGGGGTCTCCATTTCAGCCACACTCCTAGGTCTGGCAATAGACAAGGAGGTGGTGTCGGTATTTTACTTTCCTCTCGTTGCACCTTCCAACAAATACAGCCTTTCACTTCACTCACATTTTCTTAATTTGAAGCACACCTGCTTCGCTTATTCTCTCCCCTTTCTATACATGTTGCAGTCATATACCGCCCCCCTGGCTCCCCAACTCAATTTTTAGATCACTTTGCTGCCTGGCTTCCTTATTTCCTTTCCTCAGACAGCCCTGCCCTCATTCTTGGTGACTTTAAGATCCCGCTTGACAATCCCACTGCCTCCTCTGCAAAACACCTTCTTCAACTGACTTCCTCTTTCGGTCTGTCACAATGGACTGACTCTCCCACTCACAAAGATGGTCATTCCCTTGATCTGATTTTCACCTATCGATGCACTCTTTCAAATTTAACAAACTCCCCTTTTCCTCTCTCTGACCATCATCTCCTAACTTGCAACATCACTTCACTACCTACGACTCCCACTCCCTCTACCCCTCACACCAAACTTCACAGAAGCACTAAGTCATTAGATCTGCATCAGCTCACTAGCTCTCTCAAACCTCTCCTCTCATCCATCACCTCCTTTTCCTGCCCTGACCAATCTATCTGCCAGTATAATTCCACCCTTACATTGGTTATTGACACTCTGGCCCCTCCAACCTTAGCTCAGAAACCACACTCTCATCCTCAGCCATGGCATACTCCTCTGACACGATACCTACGCAGATGCTCCCGTACTGCTGAGTGACACTGTAGGAAATCTCGGAGTTCAGCTGACTTTCTTCACTACAAGTTCATTCTGAACTCCTATTATTCTGCCCTTAATCTTTATAAGCAACAATATTTCTCTAATCTCATCTCCACGTTCAACACTCTTCTCCGCCCACCCCCACCTCCTAACACAACCTCTCTCTCAGCTCAAGATTTTGCAAGCCACTTAAACAACAAAATTGACTCCATCAGAAGTGAAATCAGCTCTCAACATACTTCCAATCTCCCACCGCCTCAAAAGCTCACAATCACCCAAAACCCAAATATCCAAAAATGCAGCCCTTTTGCCCCTGTTAACGAGGATGAAGTTTCTGCCCTTATACTGTCCTCCCACCTCACTACCTGTCCCCTTGACCCCATCCCCTCACAGCTACTCCCCTCCCTCTCTTCTACCCTCACCCCCATACTCACACACATTTTCAACCTCTCCCTCAGCACTGGTATATTTCCCTCATCTCTAAAACATGCACTGGTCACACCTATACTCAAAAAACCTTCCCTCGATCCAACCTCCACATCCAACTACCGCCCTATTTCCCTACCCCCTCTTGCATCAAAGCTCCTCGAAAAGCTAGTTTACGCACGTCTATCCCATTTCCTTACACTAAACTCTCTTCTTGACCCACTGCAATCTTGATTTCGTTCCCATCACTCTACAGAGACAGCAATTGTCAAGGTTACCAATGACCTACTTACAGCAAAATCCAAAGGCCACTTCTCTCTGCTTATCCTCATTAACCTGTCTGCAACCTTTGACACTGTTGACCACCCTCTTCTGCTCCAAAACCTCCAATCCTTCGGCATCTGTGACACAGCTCTCTCATGGTTCTTTTCCTATCTGACTAACCGTTCATTTAGTGTAGCCTTCTCCGGAGCATCTTCTGCCCCGTTACCACTTTCTGTTGGGGTACCTCAAGGCTGTCCTTGGTCCCCTTCTCTTTTCAATCTACACGTCATTACTAGGTTCTTTAATAAAGTCCCACAGGTTTCAATACCATTTGTATGCCGATGACACCCAAATCTACCTCTCTGCACCAGACCTACCTCCTTCCTTACTAACCCGTGTCACTAACTGTCTTTCTCACATCTCATCTTGGATGTCCTCTCACTACCTTAAGCTAAATCTCTCCAAAACTGAACTACTTATTTTTCCCCCTTCTTCCAATGTCTCCACCCCCAAAATTTCTATAACTGTTGATAATTCCATCATTACCCCTACCCCGCACGCCCAATGTCTTGGGGTCAAACTTGACTCAGATCTTTCCTTCACTCCTCACATTCAGTCCTTGGCTAAAGCCACCTTAAAAACATCGCTAAAATTAGACATTTCCTTACATAAGATACAACCAAGATTTTAATCCACTCTCTCATCCTTTCCCGCCTCGACTACTGCAACTCCGTCCTCTCTGGTCTACCTAGCTGCCGCATAGCTCCTTTACAATCCACGCCCGATGTCTTGGGGTCAAACTTGACTCAGATCTTTCCTTCACTCCTCACATTCAGTCCTTGGCTAAAGCCACCTTAAAAACATCACTAAAATTAGACATTTCCTTACATAAGATACAACCAAGATTTTAATCCACTCTCTCATCCTTTCCCGCCTCGACTACTGCAACTCCGTCCTCTCTGGTCTACCTAGCTGCCGCATAGCTCCTTTACAATCCATTATGAATGCCTCTGCCAGGCTCATCTTCCTTACTCGTCGATCTTCATCTGCTGCACCTCTCTGAAAATCCCTTCACTGGCTTCCTCTTGCCTCTAGGATTAAACATAAAATCCTCACTCTGACATATAAAGCTCTCAACTGCACTGCTCCCCCCTACATCTCAGAACTTGTCTCTAGATACTCTCCCTCCCGTCCCCTTCGATCAGCTCAGGATCTCCTCCTCTCTTGTTACTTCCTTACATTCCCATTTACAGGACTTTTCCAGACTGGCCCCCATCTTGTGGAATTCCCTGCCTCGCTCCATAAGACTCTCCCCTAGTTTTAACAGCTTCAAGCACTCCCTAAAAACTCTACTATTCAGGGATGCATACAACCAACACTAACCTTTCCTAACTCCATTGCTTTCCCCATGAACCCCTTAGAATGTAAGCCTATGGGCCCAGCTGTTTACAGATCACTTCATAAGAGCCGACTACAACAGTGAAACTCTCAGCAGGGCCCTCTACCCACTTGATCCCTATGTTTACAGCGCTGCATCTGTTGGCCCTCTATAAATAACTGATAATAATAATTATAACAATGAAGCCAATACAGACAAACTATATATTTGGGATTAGCTTACAAATCTTTTGTTCAAATAATTGACTGGCATTTCAAAACTGACAAGACTACAGGAAATGTTATCTTCCTTGACAGGAAGAAAAATGCTCTCTGGGTAGCCACAATCCCATAGAACAACATACTGCAATTATGTTTGCCCCAGCTCAGTGCCTTTCTCTCTTGCTTTATTATATTTAATATACGACTCTACGGCATCACAGTTCAATTTGTTACATTGCCTTTAGACATCAGAAAAAGCATAGCAACGTTTGTGCAGTCAATGCCTTTAAAGGGCAAGTCAACCCAAAAATGATTATTACTTATTTAGATTAGTTAATTAACGGTTTTTACAGCCAACTGTAGCCCAATTTTCATCTAAATAAACTTTGCAAGTAAATACACTTACTAGTTCTCCTCCGGCCATTTTAAAATGGCCGTCTGACCCCTCCTTCCCTGACATCTCCCAAAGTGAATTTCCAGCTTCCACTACAGGATCCGTGTCGATCCTGAGCGTTCTCATGTTTCCCGCATGCACAATGCGCCATTTTCGTCAAGAGGATAATAATGTATTTGTGACCAGCAGTCCAGCACTGCAAATTGCACAGATGCTTTCTAGGCAAACTCAGAGATTCCCACCTGCTGTTGAAACCTAAGTTCCTGCTCTGCTCTTCACAAGTGAAGAGCTTTGTGCCTTCTCACAGACCACCCTCTGATCTCTGCCTCTTACCTCTGTGTGCTGTACCCTTCCTAAGTGCCATTGATTGCAGTACTACGGTGATTAAAAGCAACACCTGTAATTTCCTGTGCTTTAAGCTATAGCTTGAATGATTTTAGTCATTGGAACAGGTATCCATAAATGTGCAAATATAAACGTAGCAGTGTTCATTCTTCCATAAAGTGCTGGACTACTGGTCACTGCTGGTCACACATACACCATTATCCTCGACGAAAACGGTGCATTGCGCATGCGGGAAACATGGAAACCCGCAGGATCAACATGGATCCTGTAACACAGGATCGACACGGATCATGTAACATTTTTCTTAATTTGATCGCGTTTGGCGGTGAAATGGTGGCATGAAATATACCAAAATAGGCCTAGATCAATACTTGGGGTTGTCTACTACACTACACTAAAGCTAAAATTAACCCTAGAAGCTCCCTACATGCTCCCTAATGAACCCATTCACTGCTGGGCATAATACACGTGTGGTGCGCAGTGTCATTTAGCAGCCTTCTAATTACCAAAAAGCAAAGCCAAAGCCATATATGTCTGCTATTTATGAACAAAGGGGATCCCAGAGAAGCATTTACAACCATTTATGCCATAATTGCATAAGTTGTTTGTAAATAATTTCAGTGAGAAACCTAAAGTTTGTGAAAAAATTTGTGAAAAAGTGAACATTTTTTTTTTATTTGATCACATTTGGCGGTGAAATGGTGGCATGAAATATGCCAAAATGGGTCTAGATCAATACTTTGGGTTGTCTTCTAAAAATAATTATATACATGTCAAGGGATTTTCAGGGATTCCTGACAGATATCAGTGTTCCAATGTAACTAGCGCTAATAAAAGTGGTTTGGAAATAACAAAGTGCTACTTGTATTTATTGCCCTATAACTTGCAAAAAAAGCAAAGAACATGTAAACATTGAGTATTTCTAAACTCAGGACAAAATTTAGAAACTAAAATAATGGTATCTTTTGAAAGTCCATTTAATGGCGAGAAAAATGGTATATAATATGTGTGGGTACAGTAAATGAGTAAGAGGAAAATTACAGCTAAATACAAACACCGCAAAAATGTAAAAATAGCCCTGGTCCCAAACGGACAGAAAATGTAAAAGTGCTGTGGTCATTAAAGGGTTGAGCATGGTTAAGCATGATTATGCTGTTGAATCTTTGTTGTATTTAGTCTATTATAGAGGTAGCAGTATATACATTGGTTCTTATATTTAAGGGGCACTTGATGAAGCTGGAAGCCCCAGCATACATTCAGTATGCTGTAAACCTAAATGACTACCTAAATGACTACTACAGCCAACCAGTAGCCAGACTGGGGGAAATATAATTTCTTTCATGTAATTAGCAAGAGTCCATGAGCTAGTGACGTATGGGATATACATTCCTACCAGGAGGGGCAAAGTTTCCCAAACCTTAAAATGCCTATAAATACACCCCTCACCACACCCACAATTCAGTTTTACAAACTTTGCCTCCCATGGAGGTGGTGAAGTAAGTTTGTGCTAGATTCTACGTTGATATGCGCTTTGCAGCAGGCTGAAGCCCGGTTTTCCTCTCAGAGTGCAGTGAATGTCAGAGGGATGTGAAGAGAGTATTGCCTATTTGAATACAATGGTCTTCCTTTAGGGGATCTATTTCATAGGTTCTCTGTTATCGGTCGTAGAGATTTCTTCTCCTACCTCCCTTTTCAGATCGACGATATACTCTTATATACCATTACCTCTACTGATTCTCGTTTCAGTACTGGTTTGGCTATCTACTATATGTAGATGAGTGTCCTGGGGTAAGTAAGTCTTATTTTTTGTGACACTCTAAGCTATGGTTGGGCACTTTATATGTAAAGTTCTAAATATATGTGTTTAAACTTATATTTGCCATGATTCAGGATAATCAGTATTCCTTCATTCAGACTGTCAGTTTCATTATTTGGGATAATGCATATGAATAAATATTTTTTTCTTAACTAGAAAATTTTCAATTGACTATTTTTCCCTGTGGGCTGTTAGGCTTGCGGGGGCAGAAAATGCTTCATTTTATTGCGTCATTCTTGGCGCAAACTTTTTTGGCGAAAATTTTTGTCATTTCCGGCGCCGTAGTTGATGCCGGAAGTTGTTTGTAGTTACGTCATTTTTTTGACGCATGTGTATGAGATGTTTTTTTGCGCCAAAAAATGTGGGCGTTGGTTTCAGCGTCAGAGGATGTGGTGTCATACTTGGCGCCAAAAAATATGGGCGTTGTACTTGGCGCCAAAAATGTGGGCGTCTTTTTTGTTCCACTTTTTCTCACATTATTTAAGTCTCATTTTTTTGTTGTTTCTGGTTGCTAGAGGCTTGTTATTTTGCATTTTTTCCCATTCCTGAAACTGTCATTTAAGGAATTTGATAATTTTGCTTTATATGTTGTTTTTTCTATTACATATTGCAAGATGTCACAACCTGACCCTGGATCAAAATCTACTACTGGAAAGACGCTGCCTGATGCTGGTTCTACCAAAGTTAAGTGCATTTGTTGTAAACTTGTGGTAACTGTTCCTCCGGCTGTAGTTTGTGTTAGTTGCCATGATAAACTTTCCAATGCAGATAGTGTCTCCATTAGTAATATTCCTTTACCTGTTGTTGTTCCTTCAACATCTAATGTTCAGGATTTGTTTCTAATTCTATTAGGAAGGCTCTGTCTGTTATTCCTCCTTCCAGTAAACGTAAAAGGTCTTTTAAAACTTCTCATATTTCGGATACATTTTTAAGTGACCGCCATCATTCTGACTTATCTGTTTCTGATGAGGATCTATCTGGTTCAGAAGATTCTGCCTCAGATATCGATACTGATAAATCTTCATATTTGTTTAAGATGGAGTTTATTCGTTCTTTACTTAAAGAAGTGTTGATTGCATTAGATATGGAGGAGTCTATTCCTCTTGATACTAATTCTAAGGAGAGCTTATTTATGTTCAGGTAATCTTCTTAGACCTGCTATTTCTTTGGCTGATGTTGCTGCAGCTTCAACTTTCTGGTTGGAGGCTTTAGCGCAACAAGTATCAGACCATAATGCTTATAGCATTGTTAAACTTCTTCAACATGCTAATAACTTTGTTTGTGATGCCATTTTTTATATCATTAGAAATGATGTCAGGTATATGTCTTTAGCTATTTTAGCTAGAAGAGCTCTATGGCTTAAAACTTGGAATGCAGATATGACTTCTAAGTCAACATTGCTTTCTCTCTCTTTCCAAGGTAATAAATTATTTGGTTCTCAGTTGGATTCAATAATTTCAACTGTTACTGGGGGGGAAGGGAGCCTTTTTGCCTCAGGACAAAAAATCTAAAGGTAAATATAGGGCTGCTAATCGTTTTCGTTCCTTTCGTCAGAATAAGGAGCAGAAGCCTGACCCTTCCTCTAAAGGAACGGTTTCCGTTTGGAAACCTTCTCCAGTCTGGAAAAAATCCAAGCCTTTTAGAAAGTCAAAACCAGCTCCCAAATCCGCATGAAGGTGCGACCCTCATTCCAGCACAGCTGGTAGGGGGCAGGTTACGATTTTTCAAAGATGTTTGGATCAATTCGATTCACAATCTTTGGATTCAGAACATTGTTTCACAAGGGTACAGAATAGGTTTCAAGGTAAGGCCGCCTGTGAGAAGATTTTTTTCTCTCACGCATTCCAATAAATCCAGTGAAGGCTCAGGCGTTTCTGAAATGTGTTTCAGACCTAGAGTCGGCTGGGGTAATTATGCCAGTTCCAGTTCTGGAATGGGGTCTGGGGTTTTACTCAAATCTATTCATTGTACCAAAGAAGGAGAATTCCTTCAGACCAGTTCTGGATCTAAAAATATTGAATCGTTATGTAAGGATACCAACATTCAAAATGGTGACTATAAGGACTATTCTGCCTTTTGTTCAGCAAGGGCATTATATGTCTACAATAGACTTACAGGATGCATATCTTCATATTCCGATTCATCAAGATCACTATTAGTTTCTGAGATTCTCTTTTCTAGACAAGCATTACCAGTTTGTTGCTCTTCCATTTGGCCTAGCAACAGCTCCAAGGATCTTTTCGAAGGTTCTCGGTGCCCTTCTCTCTGTAATCAGAGAACAGGGTATTGCGGTATTTCCTTATTTGGACGATATCTTGGTACTTGCTCAGTCTTTACATTCTGCAGAATCTCATACGAATCAACTTGTGTTGTTTCTTCAAAGACATGGTTGGAGGATCAATTTACCAAAGAGTTCATTGATTCCTCAGACAAAGGTAACCTTTTTGGGTTTTCAAATAGATTCAGTGTCCATGACTTTGTCTCTAACGGAAAAGAGACGTCTGAAATTGGTTTCAGCTTGTCAAAACCTTCAGTCTCAATTGTTCCCTTCGGTAGCATTGTGCATGGAAATTCTAGGTCTCATGACTGCTGCATCGGACGTGATCCCTTTTGCTCATTTTCACATGAGACCTCTCAAGCTTTGTATGCTGAACCAGTGGTGCAGGTATTATACAAAGATATCAAAATTAATATCCTTAAATCCCAATGTTCGATCTTCTCTAACTTGGTGGATGAATCAGCATCGTTTAATTCAAGGGCCCTCTTTTGTTCGTCCAACCTGGACTGTGATCTCAACAGATGCGAGTCTTTCAGGTTGGGGAGCTGTATGGGGATCCCTGAAAGCGCAGGGGGTTTGGGAATCTCAGGAGGCGAGATTACCAATCAACATTTTGGAACTCCGTGCGATTTTCAGAGCTCTTCAGTTCTGGCCTCTTTTGAAGAGAGAATCGTTTATTTGTTTTCAGACAGACAATGTCACAACCGTGGCGTATATGTCAATCATCAAGGTGGGACTCACAGTCCTCAAGCTATGAAAGAAGTATCTCGGATACTTGTATGGGCGGAATCCAGCTCCTGTCTAATTTCTGCGGTTCACATCCCAGGTGTAGACAATTGGGAAGCGGATTATCTCAGTCGCCAGACGTTACATCCGGGCGAATGGTCTCTTCACCCAGAGGTATTTCTTCAGATTGTTCAAATCTGGGGACTTCCAGAAATAGATCTGATGGCCTCTCATCTAAACAAGAAACTTCCCAGGTATCTGTCCAGATCCAGGGATCCTCAGGTGGAAGCAGTGGACACGTTGTCGCTTCCTTGGAATTATCATCCTGCCTATATCTTTCCGCCTCTAGTTCTTCTTCCAAAAGTGATTTCCAAAATTCTAATGGAGCGTTCGTTTGTACTGCTGGTGGCTCCAGCATGGCCTCACAGGTTTTGGTATGCGGATCTCATTCGGATGGTCAGTTGCCAACCTTGGACACTTCCGTTAAGACCAGACCTTCTATCTCAAGGCCCATTTTTCCATCAGGATCTCAAATCATTAAATTTGAAGGTATGGAAATTGAACGCTTGATTCTTAGTCATAGAGGTTTCTCTGACTCAGTGATTAATACTATGTTACAGGCTCGTAAATCTGTGTCTAGGAAGATTTATTATCGAGTCTGGAAGACTTACATTTCTTGGTGTTCTTCTCATAAATTCTCTTGGCATTCTTTTAGAATCCCTAGAATTTTGCAGTTTCTTCAGGATGGTTTGGATAAGGGTTTGTCTGCAAGCTCTTTGAAAGGACAAATCTCTGCTCTTTCTGTTCTTTTTCACAGAAAGATCGCTAATCTTCCTGATATTCATTGTTTTGTACAGGCTTTGGTTCGTATCAAACCTGTCATTAAGTCAATCTCTCCTCCTTGGAGTCTTAATTTGGTTCTGAGGGCTTTACAGGCTCCTCCGTTTGAACCTATGCATTCTCTGGATATTAAATTACTTTCTTGGAAAGTTTTGTTCCTTTTGGCCATCTCTTCTGCTAGAAGAGTTTCTGAGTTATCTGCTCTTTCTTGTGAATCTCCTTTTCTGATTTTTCATTAGGATAAGGCGGTGTTGCGGACTTCATTTCAATTTTTACCTAAGGTTGTGAATTCTAACAATATTAGTAGAGAAATTGTTGTCCCTTCATTGTGTCCTAATCCTAAGAATTCTCTGGAAGATCTTTACATTCTTTGGATGTAGTAAGAGCTTTGAAATATTATGTTGAAGCTACTAAAGATTTTAGAAAGACTTCTAGTCTATTTGTTATCTTTTCTGGTTCCAGGAAAGGTCAGAAGGCTTCTGCCATTTCTTTGGCGTCTTGGTTAAAGTCTTTGATTCATCATGCTTATGTGGAGTCGGGTAAGTCCCCGCCTCAAAGGATTACGGCTCATTCTACTAGGTCAGTTTCTACTTCCTGGGCTTTTAGGAATGAAGCTTCTGTTGATCAGCTTTGCAAAGCAGCAACTTGGTCTTCTTTGCATACTTTTACTAAATTCTACCATTTTGATGTTTTCTCTTCTTCTGAAGCAGTTTTTGGTAGAAAAGTACTTCAGGCAGCTGTTTCAGTTTGATTCTTCTGCTCATAATTTCAGTTTTTTTCATTATAAAGATTAAAACTTTTGATTTGGGTTGTGGATTATTTTTTCAGCGGAATTGGCTGTCTTTATTTTATCCCTCCCTCTCTAGTGACTCTTGCGTGGAAGTTCCACATCTTGGGTATCTGCTATCCCATACATCACTAGCTCATGGACTCTTGCTAATTACATGAAAGAAAACATAATTTATGTAAGAACTTACCTGATAAATTAATTTTTTTCATATTAGCAAGAGTCCATGAGGCCCACCCTTTTTATGGTGGTTATGATTTTTTTGTATAAAGCACAATTATTCCAATTCCTTATTTTTGATGCTTTCACTCCTTTCTTATCACCCCACTTCTTGGCTATTCGTTAAACTGAATTGTGGGTGTGGTGAGGGGTGTATTTATAGGCATTTTGAGGTTTGGGAAACTTTGCCCCTCCTGGTAGGAATGTATATCCCATACGTCACTAGCTCATGGACTCTTGCTAATATGAAAGAAATGAATTTATCAGGTAAGTTCTTACATAAATTATGTAACAGGTACACAGGTATAGGAATTCATAGTAGATGTTGCTTATACACACAAATGATGCAATTACAGCCATGCTAAAGATACATATTATGGAAATATAGGATCCTATATCTCTCTCCTCCTAAAATCCATAAAAAATGCTTTACTCCAACGAAACACGCTTATCTAAAACTAGCCAAGCATGAATAACAGGCCAAAGGCCTTAAGACTTTCCAGTAAGCCCTTTAATCTAACTAAACTACATTCTTTTAGCATGGTTTCATGCAATTCTCTGTGCAGCAATGTCATTTCCTGCATTACATATGGCAATTTTATTTAGGCCTTACCTACACATAATACTGTTGGTTTGTCAGAAGGATTTGTTCTGAAATAAGAAAGATTTCTTTGCATTTCAGATATCAGTTATTTTTATATATTCTGAAAAAACTGAGGTGCCGAACAATTTAAAAAAAATCAGTTTGAATAAAAAATGATATACATAAACAACATATAATCTACATATACTGTACATAAAGACCCCCCCAAAAAAATAATAATACTTCACACACAAAAGAAAGCAACAATTGCAAATCACTATAAATGTATTATGCTCCTTAGTAACTGAAGTTGAACGAACAGCCTCTATTTACAGACATTTTTGTGGAAAGATTAGCTTGCTACTTAATATGCAGACTAAGGCCTAATTATACAGTAATAAATACTATAAATCAATTTACCAAAAAATAACTTTTATTAAACATCATGCAAAGTACTATTTCATGAGATACTGCAAAAGAAAAAACAAAAAAACAAAAAAAACAACATGCAACTTTACTGGTGTGACTAGAGTTCTTGAGAAACACGAACCATTTGCATATGTTCAGTTCACTCATTAAAGGGACATGCAACCCCATTTTTTTCTTTAGTAAACTAAATAGAACAAACAATTTTAAACAACTTTCAAATTTACTTATATTATCAATTTTGCTTCATTCCCTCAGTGTTCTTTATTGAAGGATCAGTAATGCACTACTGGGAGCTAGCTAAACACAGCAGTATGCCAATCACAAGAGGCATACATGTAGAGCCACCAATCAGCAACTAGCTCCCAGCTCCTGAGCCTACCTAGGCATGCTTTTCAACAAAGGATACAAAGAAAACGAAACCATTTAGACAATAGAAATAAAAAGAAAATATATTTAAAATGGTATGCTCTATCTTAATCATGAAAGAAAAAAATCTGGGTCTCATCTCCCTTTAAGGTTAAAATTGTACTAAATATACTTTAATACAGTAATCATGTATAATATCACTCTATTTATTATATGAACCTGTGTATGTAAAGTGTGCATATACCCTAATTCAGGGCTAGAGAAATGTATTTCAGATTTATGGAGCAAGTTGCTAACAGATTTATTGGGCATATATAGATAGATAGATAGATAGATAGATAGATAGATGGATGGATAGATAGATAAATAGCAGCTATAAGTAAAATTCCAAAAGTATTTCTCCTGTCATTATATATTATCTATGTACTAAATCAAAATGAATAAATGGAACAACATTGGGCGAGATTACAAGTTGTGCAGTACGGTTTTACCGCTTGAAAAATGGCCTTTGAGTACGGAATGGTCAGCTACTGTTATTTTGTGTAATTTTCGAGTTTGTTATTTTGTGTAATTTTCGAGTTTGTTATTTGTTGTAATGTTAGTTTTTTTTTCTCCCTAGTGTTAGGATTTTTACATTTTGTAATTTAGGTTTTTTATTTTTGGTATCTTTTTTTTTTTTTTAAATAGTAATCTTAGGCTTTGTTATAGTTTAAGCTTAGTTTTTTTATTTTATTTAACAGGTAAGTTTTTATTTATTTTAAGGTAGTTATATTGTAACTTTAATTTAAAGTTAGGGGGGTGTTAGGTTTAGGGGTTAATAGTTTAATTTAGTTTGACGCGATGTGGGGGGACGGCGGTTTAGGGGTTAATAGGCTGATAAGGTTTTAGCGATGGTGGAATGGCGGATTAGGGGTTATTAGTCTAGGGGCTTATGTTAGGGTGTTCGGTTCAATGGGGAATGCGTTAATGCAATCACCATTTTACAATCGCAGGTGTTAGGTTTTTTTGAAACATTTTTTCTCCATTGAGCTCTATGGGGGAATATGTGCACGAGCATGCCAAGTCGGAGCTTGGTTTGTGTGCGGTATGTGGCTTACCGCACCATACCACCCGACAAAGCAAAGTTTTAGGGTGACTTGTAATGGAAATAGCGGTACAGACCCATTTTGTGCGGTGTGTACGCTACGGCTATAACGCACAACTTGTAATCTTGGTCATTGTGAGCTGTTATATAAAAATATATTATACTTACTCGGCTACTGCTTTTGGCACAACCTCCAAACATGAATACAATGTTTCCAGCAACTGCTAATGCGTGACCATGCCTAAAGTTAAGAAAATAACATATTTACTTCACAAGTAATCTGCACACAGTATTTACATGTTTTTTTATATTAATATATTTTCAAGTTATATTGAAAGTATATGGTTTTCAAAATGATTACTGTACTGATAAAGATGTAAACGTTTTAATAAATGAAATAGTTAACTTCTTACTTTATGCTTGGGGCTCCATTTATTAAGACTGCTGCTCCTTAACCTGTCCGACACCTGAAATCACCCTGATCCTATTACAATGATTGACAGCCCCTGCTAGCTGAGGATTGGTCCCCAGTGAGCAAGGAGCGGCATTGCACAAGCATTTCACTATCATTTCACAAGCATTTTATGCTGTTGGCTTTTAGCGATGTCAAGCGGACATGATAATTAGTAAATCTACCCCATGGCATGCATTTATTCCAGTTTGGGCTCAGTTGGTATTTTTCTAAATATAATGTTTGACACCAGCTAGAATATTTAAAAAAGTGATATTAAAGATTGAGCATTTTGCATAAACTCTTAGCCTTACAGTGAGACCTATTCAAATAGCATCTTATACTCCCACATTCATTAAGAATAATACAACAAAGAGCTTTTATTGAAACATCAAATCTAACAGGAACAGCAGATTTATAACTAAAATCTATAAATGATGTTCCCCATTCTAAAATCTCCTATTTAAACCAATAATTCAGTATTCAACAATTCACAACACAAGCTGATGGGTAGTTTGCTTTAAAACATGTATCAGGTTTGTAGAAGAAAATAAGCTATGTGCAATATAACCCAACCTTTTACAGGCTTCATTCTGTAGAAACATCGGTCAATTCAAGCATAGGCCTTTTGTGTGGGGATCATTTCTCCATAAATAAAAAATAATAATATCCATTGAGTTGCAAATGCTTCATGTTAAATAATATTACCTCTCTTGTTATAGCTAAACATAAGCAGCTGGGGCAATCTGACTTCTAGTAAGGGATTTATTTTCTGAATACTAATTTATGACTGTAACAACTGTGACACATTGCATTTAAATATTTTGGTTTAAAAATTATATGTGACTGTGAATTAGATATTTAAGTTGTAATGTCATTTTCAGTATCTTGGCAGTTCAGTATCTCACTGTGTAAATGACATGCCAGTGTTCTCCCCAGGACCTTTTTTAGCGGGAGCACCAACTGTCTGATTTTACTGACCACCTGGCTCAAATTTTAGCCAATATTAAGATAAAATTAGCTAATATTAAAAACGTTATCGCACAAATTATCATTAAATATATTTATGTTAAATTATGCAATTAATTTATACTTTGGATAGCAGAAAATAATAAATATTAGACACTGCCCCCCCCCCAGCTACTTGATCATGCCACCTGGCTACTTCATAATGCCACCCTGCTAGCAAAAATTTCTGTGGAGAACACTTTAATTACGTACGCTGTCGGCATTTATCATTGTACAAGCAGTTCACCAGAACTTCTTGTGCAATGCCGCCCCCTGCAGATTCGTGGCCAATCGGCTGCTAGCAGGGGGTGTCAATCAGCCCGATCGTATTGGATCAGGCAGATTGCAGACTGCAGCCTCAGAGGCGGCGGACCAGTTATGAAGCAGCAGAAACAGGGGCATCAAGCTCAATTCGGCCCCTAAGTGTCATCATCACCAAAAGTTGATATTTTAATATTTCTTTGTAAAAAATTATGCATGACTATAATATTTTAGTTGTTATATGTCATTCTACCGGGCCACTGACATTTAAGTATTTCAAATTGAAAATGAGTTGTCGCATTGGTTATTTATTGCGCTGTCTATTGGCATTTCAGTATTTCAGTAGGAAAATTACATGAGACACTGTAATTTTTATATTTGAATTTCCAGGTGTCATTTTTGCTGTCAATTGACACTTAAAGGGACACTGAACTGAAATTTTTTCTTTCATGATTCAGATAGAGCATACAATTTTAAACAACTTTCTAATTTAATCCTATTATCAATTTTTCTTTGTTCTCTTGCTTTCTTTATTTGAAAAAGAAGGCATTTAAGCTATTTTTTTGGTTCAGAACCATGGAAAGCATTTGTTTATTGGTAGGTGAATTTATCCACCAATCAGCAAGAACAACACAGTGTGTTCACCAAAAATGGGTCGGCATCTAAACTTAAATTCTTGCATTTCAAATAAGGATACCAAGAGAATGAAAATAATTTAATAATAGGAGTATATTAGAAAGTTGCTTAAAATTGCATGCTCTATCTGAATCACGATAGAAAAAAATTTGGGTTCAGTGTCCCTTTAAATATTTTTATCAAAAGTCATAGACCAGTCAGAATCCTCCATAGGTAGAGGTAATCATGCACAAATAAAAGTCATACAGCAATTCATGGACCATTGGCATATTTGGCATTTCCAAAATCAAACAGAAATGTAAAAAAGAATCCACTCTTTATAGCTGAACCCAGAACATTATATTACTTTGATTATTATTAATATTTACTTAAGTCAAACACTGTGCACCAAATATAGTTGAGACCTTAAACAAGCAATACTCATTTAGCATTTATCACACTCAGATTAATAATCTAAAGTGAAACATACAGTATACATTTAGTGACCTTTTTAATCACAAAACATTTGTCTTTTCACTTTTTACTTTACAATCTGTTGGCAACTAAACAGCTTCTGTATAGAACCAAATTCAGTAGTTTTTGGAAAAGTAGTTAGCAATCACTTGCTTTGGGACAGCAAGCTCCAGGAACGGATTGGTAACAAAATATTATTGTTATTGATTTCACTATTATGTGTTTTTCTTTAACCTTCTCTGCATTTGAAGCATATTGCAATATTTTATAAAACAATAAGAAGAATAAACTTTACAGAAGAATGAACAGTGCTACGTTTAAAATTGCACATTTATGGATACCTGTTCCAATGACTAAAATCATTCAAGCTATAGTTTAAAGCACAGTAGCACAATAATGCTGATAATAATGAGGTAGTAATGTTAGTACACATTTGCACTGTTGACCTTAAATTGGAAGAATCCCAAAATATATTTGTCAGCTTTGTATTTCTACAGAAGGTTGAATATTTTTTTTTGTTTCTGTTTCCAGGCAATCATGCAATGCATGCTGTGTATTGTTTATGTTGTGTAGTCTCTTATTTTAAGAACAAGCAGTAAGTAACTATTATTATTATTATCAGGTATTTGTAGAGCGCCAACAGATTCCGCAGCGCTGTAAACATAGTTGGTGTACAGGATAGCTTTTGTAGGGGTCAAGTGGGTAGAGGGCCGTGCCGAGAGTTTCACTGTTGTAGTCGGCTCTTATGAAGCGATCTGTAAATAGCTGGGCCCATAGGCTTACAATCTAAGGGGTTCAAGGGGAAAGCAATGGCGTTAGGAAAGGTTAGTATTGGTTGTATGCATCCCTGAATAGTAGAGTTTTTAGGGAGTGCTTGAAGCTGTTAAAACTAGGGGAGAGTCTTATGGAGCGAGGCAGGGAATTCCACCAGATGGGGCCCAGTCTGGAGAAGTCCTGTAAACGAATGTGAGGAAGTAACAAGAGAGGAGGAGAGGATCCTGAGCTGATCGAAGGGGACGGGAGGGAGAGTATCTAGAGACAAGTTCTGAGATGTAGGGGGGAGCAGTGCAGTTGAGAGCTTTATATGTCAGGGTGAGGATTTTATGTTTAATCCTAGAGGCAAGAGGAAGCCAGTGAAGGGATTGGCAGAGAGGTGCAGCAGATGAAGAGCGACGAGTAAGGAAGATGAGCCTGGCAGAGGCATTCATAATGGATTGTAAAGGAGCTATGCGGCAGCTAGGTAGACCAGAGAGGACTGAATTGCAGTAGTCGAGGCGGGAAAGGATGAGAGAGTGGATTAAAATCTTGGTTGTATCTTGTGTAAGGAAATGTCTAATTTTAGCAATGTTTTTAAGGTGGAAGCGGCAGGCTTTAGCCAAGGACTGGATGTGAGGAGTGAAGGAAAGATCTGAGTCAAGTGTGACCCCAAGACATCGGGCGAGCAGGGTAGGGGAAATGATGGAATTATCAACAGTTATAGAAATTTTGGGGGTGGAGACATTCGAAGAAGGGGGAAAAATAAGGAGTTCAGTTTTGTAGAGATTTAGCTTAAGGTAGTGAGAGGACATCCAAGGTGAGATGTGAGAAAGATAGTTAGTGACATGGGTTAGTAAGGAAGGAGGTAGGTCTGGTGCAGAGAGGTAGATTTGGGTGTCATCAGCATACAAATGGTATTGAAACCCATGGGACTTTATTAAGGAACCTAGTGACAACGTGTAGATTGAGAAGAGAAGGGGACCAAGGACAGAGCCTTGAGGTACCCCAACAGAAAGTGGTAACGGGGCAGTGGATGCTCCGGAGAAGGCTACACTAAATGTACGGTTAGTCAGATAGGAAGAGAACCACAAGAGAGCTGTGTCACAGATGCCGAAGGATTGGAGGATTTGGAGCAGAAGAGGGTGGTCAACAGTGTCAAAGGCTGCAGACAGGTCAAGGAGGATAAGCAGAGAGAAGTGGCCTTTGGATTTTGCTGTAAGTAGGTCACTGGTAACCTTGACAATTGCTGTCTCTGTAGAGTGATGGGAACGAAATCCAGATTGCAGTGGGTCAAGAAGAGAGTTTAGTGTAAGGAAATGGGATAGACGTGCGTAAACTAGCTTTTCGAGGAGCTTTGATGCAAGAGGGAGTAGGGAAATAGGGCAGTAATTGAAAGGGGAGGTTGGATCAAGGGAAGGTTTTTTGAGGATAGGTGTGACCAGTGCATGTTTTAGAGATGAGGGAAATATACCAGTGCTGAGGGAGAGGTTGAAAATGTGTGTTAGTATGGGGGTGAGGGTAGAAGAGAGGGAAGGGAGTAGCTGTGAGGGGATGGGGTCGAGGGGACAGGTAGTGAGGTGGGAGGACAGTATAAGGGCAGAAACTTCATCCTCATTAACAGGGGCAAAAGAGCTGCATTTTTGGATTTATGGGTTTTGGGTGATCGTGAGCTTTTGAGGGGGTGGGAGATTGGAAGTATGTTGAGAGCTGATTTCACTTCTGATGGAGTCAATTTTGTTGTTGAAGTGGCTTGCAAAATCTTGAGCTGAGAGAGAGGTTGTGTTAGGAGGTGGGGGTGGGCGGAGAAGAGTGTTGAACGTGTTGAACAGACGTTTAGGGTTAGAGGAAAGTGTAGAGATGAGATTAGAAAAATATTGTTGCTTATAAAGATTAAGGGCAGAATAGTAGGAGTTCAGGATGAACTTGTAGGGAAGAAAGTCAGTTGAACTACGAGATTTCCTCCAATGTCGCTCAGCAGTACGGGAGCATCTGCGTAGGTATCGTGTCAGAGGAGTATGCCAGGCCTGAGGATGAGAGTGTGGTTTTTGAGCTAAGGTTGGAGGGGCCAGAGTGTCAATGACTGATGTAAGGGTGGAATTATACTGGCAGATAGATTGGTCAGGGCAGGAAAAGGAGGTGATGGATGAGAGGAGAGGTTTGAGAGAGATAGTGAGCTGATGCAGATCTAGTGACTTAATGCTTCTGTGAAGTTTGGTGTGAGGGGTAGAGGGAGGGGGAGTTGTAGGTAGGGAAGTGATGTTGCAAGTTAGGAGATGATGGTCAGAGAGAGGAAAAGGGGAGTTTGTTAAATTTGAAAGAGTGCATCGATAGGTGAAAATCAGATCAAGGGAATGACCATCTTTGTGAGTGGGAGAGTCAGTCCATTGTGACAGACCGAAAGAGGAAGTCAGTTGAAGAAGTTGTATTGCAGAGGAGGCATTGGGATTGTCAAGAGGGATGTTAAAGTCACCAAGAATGAGGGCAGGGGTGTCTGAGGAAAGGAAATAAGGAAGCCAGGCAGCAAAGTGATCTAAAAATTGAGTTGGGGAGCCAGGGGGGCGGTATATGACTGCAACACGTATAGAGAGGGGAGAGAATAACCGAATCATGTGTGCTTCAAATGAAGAAAATGTGAGTGAAGAGAAGGGCTGTATTTGTTGGAAGGTGCAACGAGAGGAAAGTAAAATACAGACACCACCTCCTTGTCTATTGCCAGACCTAGGAGTGTGGCTGAAATGGAGACCCCCATGTGACAGTGCAGCAGTGGATGCTGTGTCTGAAGCAGAGAGCCAGGTTTCTGTAAGAGCCAGAAGGTTAAGAGAGTGGGAGATAAGGAGATCATGGATAGAAGTGAGCTTGTTGCAAACAGAGCGAGAGTTCCAGAGTGCACAAGTGAAGGGGGAGGGGTTTTTAGATGTAAGAGGAATGCGATTAAGGTTACCAGAGTTTAGTTTATGAAGTCTATTGAAAGGCACACATATTGAGCATTATTTTGAAGTGGGAACCAAGTAAACACATAAGACACATTGTTACAGCAGCACTTGCAAAAGGATACAATGAGATACATAAAACATAGTATTACAAGAGTACTTGCCTTGTGTCTTGCCCCTTGCCCAATCCTTGTTGAATTCTTGTATAATTCTTAACAATTATTGCCTCACTTATAAAATGTTCACTTGGAAAATGTGACCATATGCTATTGTTAAAAAGTACACAGCCCTGTAAGCAGTGCACCCCTGTGCAGTGCACATCCCCTAACTAGTCTGAAATATATACAGGTAGGGCAGTCAGCTGAGTCCACTAAATTTACTTAATTGCTAATCAAAGACAGTTGGTAAGTCCAATTGGAATGTTAGAGTCTGGTCAGGGTGAGCTGAGTTAAGTAAACAGACAATAAAATTTGGAGGGGGTTAAAACTGTGACATAAGAAAACTATAAATTTTAGAGTTATAGCAAGTATTGATAAGGAGTGAGCATCACATGGCAATTAACTATACATTAGAATTGAGACATTGGGAAAAATCATTACAAAAAATGCAGGACTTAATTTTAACAGCCTAAATTCAATTGCTCAATGTATATATATATATATATATATATATATATATATATACACAGAGAGACTTGGTGTAAAATGACAGAAAAGCAGGGAATAGCAAGATTTCAGTGCAGGGCCTTAATTCACGTACCAAAAAGAGAGACTTGGTGTAAAATGACAGAAAAGCAGGGAATAGCAAGATTTCAGTGCAGGACCTTAATTCACGTACCAAAAAGAGAGACTTGGTGTAAGATGACAGAAAAGCAGGGAATAGCAAGATTTCAGTGCAGGGCCTTAATTCACGTACCAAAAAGAGAGACTTGGTGTAAAATGACAGAAAAGCAGGGAATAGCAAGATTTCAGTGCAGGGCCTTAATTCACGTACCAAAACTAACTATAAGCTAGATTACGAGTTCTACGTTATGAGTGAAAAAGCATCGTTATGCTTCATAACGCTGCTTTTTCCCTAACACCGCAATTACAAGTCTTGTCGGTATAGCTGTACCGCACACCTTTTTGGCCGTCACGCAATGTCAGTACTGTACTTTTAAAAAAGTCATTTTTCAATGGGACTTTCATAGCGCAGGTATTACAAGTTTTGCTGTGAGGCCAAAACGTGAGCGGTACAGTCTAAAATGACAAGATCGGGGGCGGAGCCTAACGGAGCTCCAAAATGGAGGCTTTTAGCTAAAGCTCTGCTAATGGAACTAGAGAGAATAGCCATCACTCCTCTAACAGGCTAATATGAGAGGCTTCAACTAACTATAATACCATATGAAGTTGCTGGACACAAGGAGGAACTCCTTTGGAGGAGCACAATAAAGGCTGCTGGGGTGAGAGAACTGTTACCCGAACTGTTATTCCTCTCAGGATCATCACACGCAGTGCAGATCTTACTAACAGGCGCTGGAGAGGACAACAACTCAGGCGGTGTTCACTCAGCGGCCCGACCTCTAAACCTTAAAAGGGCCAGCAACTGATATAGCGCCTCGAAAGAGGTACATCTGCAGTGAGTACCGGTCAAGCCTTCACAGCGGGCCCTTAAAATTAATAAAAGGTCTATGGTGTTGGTCGCAGGGGTTGTGAGTGGAAGGCAGTAATAAAGTGGGCATTGGTTGGTGGAGGCACTCAGGGTGCCGTTTCAGCACACCAAAATATTGCAAGCTTGTTCCCAGTCTCAGGGGGCAACTGGTCACTGCTGGGTTAATCGTTACACCACACAAAAAGGCACATCTGAGTTTACGAACTCTAATCAAGCAACATAACGTTTTCTTCACAATATTAGCCCCTCACTCAGACATAAGTGCAGTTCTTATAAGCTGCACTACAGGTAATACAGGGCCTTTTGTTTCTTTTCACTACACGTGGCAAGTGCAGCAAGAGCTTTTAAATACACCTCAACAGACAGATGAGGAGGTATCCTTGGGACAGACACTTTTTAATATTTTTTTATTACTATTACTGGTCACTGGGAGTGTTTAACATCCAGGGTCCACCTCCCTAAAGAAACCCAAGAGCTGGGCTTTGAGAGATAATTGTAGTCCATGATTTAGGCCTACCCCTAACTCCTCTGCTAGTACCATTTCTTCAAGCAACTTCTCACACGCAGTACAAGACTGACACCCTGTGGCCAAAAGTGGTAATGTTAACCAATTTACTTATTAGTCATTCAACAGGCAAATATAAAGAAAAATAAAGGATACAGAGATTAGATAACAGGGGGTTATTATTTTTTATTCTTTTTCACCTCTTTGTCAATAAGGTTAAGGAATGTGGAATGGCCTCAAAACGCCTAAATAAACCAGAGAAGCCAAACAAACCCGCATCAGTCACGTCCTTTTTCAAACCTGCTCAGGGGGACAATTCTCAAGATCAGCACAGGGAAATGGAGGGAATTAGTGAGACTGCAACGACAGGGTCTGACCCTGTGGGGGATAACACTCCTTTAACCAGAGCTGACCTACATTTGCTTGTCTCTAAACAGGACATAACTAGCAGCTTCGACAAGTTGTGGGCCAAAATGGACACTATGCACACCTCCATGAATGAGAGCCTAAATGACATCAAAAAGGATATTTCGGAGCTTGGCACAAGAGTTGAAACCTTAGAGGACAACAACGATAACTTAGTGGAAGATGTGGAGATGGCGGTCCAACAGGTATCACAACAGCAGCAAGTGGTCAATGAGCTGCTTGATAAGATTGAAGATATGGAAAACAGAAACAGAAGTAACATCCGCCTGAAAGGTATTCCAGAATCTGTCAAAAATGAAGATCTCCCCTCCTACCTCCATCTTCTATGCTGTGCCATAACAGGGGTGGACCCCTCCACTGAAATAGAAATTGAGAGAGCTCACAGAGCCTTGAAGCCCAGACCCAAGGCTTATTTACCACCCAGAGACGTTATTGTGGCTTTCTTAAGATATCCGGAGAAAGATAAAATTCTCAGAGAAGCAGCCAAACAGCCAACTTTTAAGTTCAGAGGCAATGTCATCCACTTTTTTCAGGATTTGAGCACCAGAACTCTTCAAAGAAGGGGGGGCGCTACGCCCTCTAACCACTTTATTACGAAAAAACCAAAAACCATATAGGTGGGGCTACCCATTTGCTCTGCATATCACCAAAGATAACAAAACTTTTACAATCAGGCAGGGACGTATTTAGGTTTGTGCTGCCCTAGGCACTCACAATTCTGCTGCCCCCCCACCCCCCACCCCACCCCAGGTTTAAGGCCTTTTTTTGGACATAATATTTTTGGGGCAGGGTGTAAAAATTTTAAAAAAATAATGTCTTTTTAAGTAGATGTTCACCAGGGCTTGCATTCACTCTGGTCACACACACACACACGTTTAGGAATTGTATCCTAGGGGATAAAGTCACATGATATAATCATAATAAAGTATATACTTGTATTGTTTCTGAATGTATTAAATGCATACAACATTTTTAGTTGTGTTTTAAGTCGCATGGTTGTATAGATTCAGCAATAAATACTTATTCTTTGCATGTATGACAGATAGACAAACAGTAAATATACAAGTATTTAGTGACTAATCCGTTTAAGTATTTTAATGCCTAATGAAGATGTATTGAAGGGAGAAAGGCATATGCTGTTTCACGTTGTAGTGCACACTGCACTGTGTAGTCTGTGTGAGTCTCAATCACGCGGTGGAGCCAGGAAGAATACCGCATTCCCTCTCAGTCCAGGCCAGGCTGCGCAAGTAAGCTCCGCCTCCACTGTCACCACGTCATGCGCACCCACATACAATCCCATAGGATAGCAATAGCCGGGCCAGCCATTTAAGTCATTAGTAATTGGTTGATTTAGCCACCCGGCCCAGAGTTCAGTAGAGTGGCCCTAGGGACTCAAAATTCTGCTGCACCTTAAAAATCTGCTGCCCTAGGCACCGGCCTTGTTGGCCTATGCCTTAATACGCCCCTGCAATCAGGGATTCCATTGGGATTCCGGACATTTGTGAAGCACTGGGCCTAGAAACCCCGGCCACAGCAGAACCTTCACCACAACAGGAGAAACCCAGACCACAAAGACCTCCCGTGAAATCACAGAGATCACAGTGGGCTAGGACCCCTAAGAAGAAACAAAAGAATAAGTAAAGGACTCATTATTAAATGTCTGGTCCATTTTCTTTTTTTGTTCTCCTTTTTACAGTTGGTCTTAGCTGGCGTTTCTTACTGTATTTCAGGATGGACATCCACACTGCAGGTCTATGCTAACAAGTTTGTTAAATTGTATGCTATAATTCTCAGATTTACTATATGACCCCGAGATTCTTGGTTAAATTGTACACTAGTAACTACCTTAGGCCTAGATTTGGAGTTTGGCGTTAGCCGTGAAAACCAGCGTTAGAGGCTCCTAACGCTGGTTTTAGGCTAACTCCGGTATTTGGAGTCACTCAAAATAGGGTCTAACGCTCACTTTTCAGTCGCGACTTTTCCATACCGCAGATCCCCTTACGTAAATTGCGTATCCTATCTTTTCAATGGGATCTTTCTAACTCCGGTATTTAGAGTCGTGGCTGAAGTGAGCGTTAGAAATCTAATGACAAAACTCCAGCCGCAGGAAAAAAGTCAGTAGTTAAGAGCTTTCTGGGCTAACGCCGCTTCATAAAGCTCTTAACTACTGTACTCTAAAGTACACTAACACCCATAAACTACCTATGTACCCCTAAACTGAGGCCCCCCCACATCGCCGCCACTCGAATACATTTTTTTAACCCCTAATCTGCCTACCGCCACCTACGTTATACTTATGTACCCCTAATCTGCTGCCCCTAACACCGCCGCCAGCTACCTACAATAATTAACCCCTAATCTGCCGACCTTTCTCCTTTTTACAGTTGGTCTTAGCTGGCGTTTCTTACTGTATTTCAGGATGGACATCCACACTGCAGGTCTATGCTAACAAGTTTGTTAAATTGTATGCTATAATTCTCAGATTTACTATATGACCCCGAGATTCTTGGTTAAATTGTACACTAGTAACTACCTTAGGCCTAGATTTGGAGTTTGGCGTTAGCCGTGAAAACCAGCGTTAGAGGCTCCTAACGCTGGTTTTAGGCTAACTCCGGTATTTGGAGTCACTCAAAATAGGGTCTAACGCTCACTTTTCAGTCGCGACTTTTCCATACCGCAGATCCCCTTACGTAAATTGCGTATCCTATCTTTTCAATGGGATCTTTCTAACTCCGGTATTTAGAGTCGTGGCTGAAGTGAGCGTTAGAAATCTAACGACAAAACTCCAGCCGCAGGAAAAAAGTCAGTAGTTAAGAGCTTTCTGGGCTAACGCCGCTTCATAAAGCTCTTAACTACTGTACTCTAAAGTACACTAACACCCATAAACTACCTATGTACCCCTAAACTGAGGCCCCCCCACATCGCCGCCACTCGAATACATTTTTTTAACCCCTAATCTGCCTACCGCCACCTACGTTATACTTATGTACCCCTAATCTGCTGCCCCTAACACCGCCGCCAGCTACCTACAATAATTAACCCCTAATCTGCCGACCGCAAAGCGCCGCCACCTACATTATAGCTATGTACCCCTAATCTGCTGCCCCTAACACCGCTGACCCCTATATTATATTTATTAACCCCTAATCTGCCCCCCACAACGTCGCCTCCACCTCTTACACTTATTAACCCCTAATCTGCCGAGCGGACCGCACCGCTACTATTATAAAGTTATTAACCCCTAATCCGCATCACTAACCCTATAATAAATAGTATTAACCCCTAATCTGCCCTCCCTAACATCGCCGACACCTAACTTCAAACATTAACCCCTAATCTGCCGACCGGAGCTCACCACTACTATAATAAATGTATTAACCCCTAAAGCTAAGTCTAACCCTAACACTAATACCCCCCTAAGTTAAATATAATTTTTATCTAACGAAATTAATTAACTCTTATTAAATAAATTATTCCTATTTAAAGCTAAATACTTACCTGTAAAATAAATCCTAATATAGCTACAATATAAATTATAATTACATTGTAGCTATTTTAGGATTAATATTTATTTTACAGGCAACTTTGTATTTATTTTAACCAGGTACAATAGCTATTAAATAGTTAAGAACTATTTAATAGTTACCTAGTTAAAATAATAACAAAATTACCTGTAAAATAAATCCTAACCTAAGTTACAATTAAACCTAACACTATACTATCATTAAATTGATTAAATAAAATACCTACAATTACCTACAATTAAACCTAACACTACACTATCAATAAATAAATTAAATACAATTCCTACAAATAACTACAATGAAATAAACTAACTAAAGTACAAAAAATAAAAAAGAACTAAGTTACAAAAAATAAAAAAATATTTACAAACATAAGAAAAATATTACAACAATTTTAAACTAATTACACCTACTCTAAGCCCCCTAATAAAATAACAAAGACCCCCAAAATAACAAAATGCCCTACCCTATTCTAAATTACTACATTTCAAAGCTCTTTTACCTTACCAGCCCTGAACAGGGCCCTTTGCGGGGCATGCCCCAAGAAATTCAGCTCTTTTGCCTGTAAAAAAAAACATACAATACCCCCCCCCAACATTACAACCCACCACCCACATACCCCTAATCTAACCCAAACCCCCCTTAATTAAACCTAACACTAAGCCCCTGAAGATCTTCCTACCTTGTCTTCACCCTACCAGGTTCACCGATCCGTCGTGAAGAGCTCCTCCGATGTCCTGATCCAAGCCCAAGCGGGGGGCTGAAGATGTCCATGATCCGGCTGAAGTCTTCATCCAAGCGGGAGCTGAAGAGGTCCATGTTCCGGATGAAGGATAATGTAAGTAGCGGCGGTTTACGGAGCGGCAGATTAGGGGTTAAAAATAATATGCAGGGGTCAGCGATAGCGGGGGCGGCAGATTAGGGGTTAATAAGTGTAAGGCTAGGGGTGTTTAGACTCGGGGTACATGTTAGGGTGTTAGGTGCAGACGTAGGAAGTGTTTCCCCATAGCAAACAATGGGGCTGCGTTAAGAGCTGAACGCGGCTTTTTTGCAGGTGTTAGTTTTTTTTTCAGCTCAAACAGCCCCATTGTTTCCTATGGGGGAATCGTGCACGAGCACGTTTTTGAGGCTGGCCGCTTGCGTAAGCGTGGTATCGAGAGTTGAAGCTGCGTTAAAAATGCTCTACGCTCCTTTTTTGGAGCCTAACGCAGCCTTTTTGTGGACTCTCAATACCAGAGTTATTTTTATGGTGCGGCCAGAAAAAAGCCAGCGTTAGCTACGCAGGTCCTTACCGACAAAACTCCAAATCTAGGCCTTAGTTAATAGGGGGCCTCCCACTTTATAATAAATCTAATGAGTGGTTATTTATTCTGAGCCACTGAGTTTATAAGCTATCTCAAAAGTCCCGACCAGAAGTACTATAATAGTAGTTAGAGGGCATCTCTCTAGTTCTCATGTTCCCCCCTAGAAGTTAAAATGTCATTTCAGATTCATAAATTTTTGTTTTCCACTTCAGGTTTGCCTATATAGAGCTTTTACATTGTTTTAACTGTTAATAACCTGCTTTTTTCTCTTTTTTCTCTTTTTCAGCCTTTTTCTTTCCTTGATACTCCCTCCCCCTTTAAACCCCTTCCCCCAAAAGGATTGCAAAGTAATGTAACACTCTCGTGGAGGGCGGATTTTTCTGTTTGGGACCCCGGTGCCAAAGGACTAGGTGAGCCGGTTGTAGCACCTTATATATTCGAGCAGGTACAAGACACGGGGGGACCCACCCTACACAACACTTGTTCCTATGGCATCCACTAGTATTAAATTGATCTCACACAATGTGAGAGGCCTTAATTCTGTTATTAAGAGAAGAAAGGCCATTTCACAATATAGACGGTTGGGAGCTAACATTATATTTTTGCAGGAGACACATTTTCAGACCGGGCACATTCCGAAATACTGGGCGAGGCAGTTCCCCCTGCATTTCCACTCAACTACTGATAAGAAAAAAAGAGGAGTTTCAATTATGTTGCATTCTTCTCTGAATTTTAAACCCATAGATACCATCACAGATAAAGAGGGCAGGTACATTATAGTTAGAGGTACCTTAAATGATGTGGAGATTGTTCTTTGCAATGTGTATGCTCCCAATGAGCGGCAAGAGCAGTTTTTTAATAAATTGTCCTATCTCCTCTCAGATTGGAACTCAACCAGGATTTTCCTCGCTGGGGATTTTAATGTGTCTCTATATAATAAGGGTCACACACCATATACACATCAGCATTCCTCACACTATAGAAATAATAAGAAAATTAAATCAATATTAAATAATATGGAAGGCCATAATCTTATAGACTCCTGGAATGCGCTATATGGAGAAACCTCAGACCATACTTTTTTCTCTCTGGCTCACCACAAATATTTTAGGTTGGACTACATATTCGTGAGCCAAACACTTATAACCAATGTGAGATCCTCCTCCATTTCTCCATGTGTATGGTCTGACCATTCTATAGTCTAATTAAAAACGGAGGGGCTTCTCCCACCCTGCTCCATGAAAAGCTGCACTTACGACCCCACACTTATGAAAATCCCTTTACATAGTGAGGCATTATTGAGGAATATGTTAGAATTTTGGGACATTAACACTGACACAGTAGATAACCCTATACAGGTGTGGGCGGCCCACAAATCTGTCTTGAGGGGTTTACTAATTCAAATTAAATCACGGGCTAAACATAAAGCGAAAGAACTGTTTACTGATTTACAAGCGGAAATAGCAAGTTTAGAAAAGAGACACAAACTGACTGGTTCTGCTAACATATATAAAACATTACAGGACAAACGTCAAGCCTTAGATACCTTACTTAACGACCAATCGATAAGGGCAGGGTTACAGTTACAGTCTAAATACTTCGCGAATAAGCCAGACAGATATTTAGCCAATAAAATTAGAAACAAAATCAAAGACATCTCTATCCCACACTTCGCAACCCCGAAGGGGTAATGACCTCTAAACCAAGTGACATAGTCAACATATTCGCCTCTTATTACAGCACATTATATGACGGAAGAAAAGTTAATAAAACTAAGTTAACACAAAAATTACTTGACAATTTCTTAACGGAGGCGGACTTGCCCAAGATTTCCCAGCAAGAACTAGACACCCTAAATGAAGATATCACGAACATAGAGGTACTACATGTATTACAAGAATTGAAACCAGGGAAAGCGGCTGGTCCAAATGACTTCCCTGCAGACTATTATAAGCTATTTAAATCCTCTCTGATACCTCATTTGGTCAAATTATGTAATCATATTCTTCAAGGGCACACTATCCCACCCGAACTTTTAGAGGCCAAAATTATAGTCCTTCCCAAACCAGGTAAAGATAAGACGGTATGCCATAACTACAGACCAATATCTTTAATTAACCAAGACCTAAAAATCTTTACAAAAATTTTAGCCAATCGCCTCAAACATCTTCTTCCTAAAATAATCCACCCTGACCAGGTGGGCTTCATTAAAAACAGAGAAGCTCCAGACAATATTAGAAGAATGGTGGCACTGTTAGATTATCTACATGAGACAAAGACGCCTTCTCTGCTGCTATCATTGGACGCAGAGAAGGCGTTTGACAGAATTGATTGGGACTTTATGCAGGCGGTCTTGTCGGAGTTTGGTATTAAGGGATCATTTATGGCTGCTATTAAAAATATTTATTCCTTTCCCATGGCATGAGTCAGGGCTATGGGTCATCAGTCAGATAGATTTGCGGTCCTTAATGGCACCCGTCAGGGGTGCCCATTATCCCCTCTACTGTTCGCAATGTGTATAGAGCCTTTTGCTCAACACATCAGAAAATCTCCTGATATTACTGGGGTCACCATAAAACAGAGCGACTACAAGCTTACCCTTTTCGCGGATTTCATTCTCCTATCCCTGACCAGACCCTTGATCACCTTACCAAACCTGTATAGAACTCTTGAGTTATTTTCCAAAATCTCTGGATATAGGGTAAATTTAGAAAAGTGCGAAGCCATGCCCATAGAACTCTCAGCTCACACTAGAAAGCTGATATAGTTAAATTTTGAATTCAAATGGGTCAAAAACCATCTAAAATATTTGGGGATCAATCTAACTAGTCTCTCATCAGAGCTATATCAGGCCAACTATCCCCCATTATATAAATCTATAAAACAAGATTTGAATAACTGGAACAAACTAGGATTTTCCTGGTTTGGGAGGTTATCGGCGATTAAGATGACAGTGTTACCGCGGATACTGTACCTGTTTCGCACCTTGCCAATAAAAATACCGACACAAGACCTAGAGTATCTTCAAAAACGTACCGACAGGGGTAATAAAAAAGCTAGAATCTCCTCAAGCATCCTTAATAGACACAGAAGGGTGGGGGGGGATTGGAGCTCCAAATTTCAAGCATTACTACCAGGCGGCTAGACTTGCGCAAACCACCCTTCTTAATAAATTAGAAGACAAAATAGTCTGGACAAACCTAGAGTCAAACATTACAGACAACGACCCACGTGAATCGATTCTATGGGTTGCGAGGCGACAACCAGTTAGAATCCCCAAGAGGTTCCCAATCTCAGACTTCATGACTGAACAGTGGTCCAAATTAACCTCATCTCTTAAGCTACTACCTTACAGATCCATCAAAACCCCACTTAGATGTATAATTAAAACAGAATATAAACTAATTATTCGGAAGTGGGAAAACAGAGGACTATACAGGATAGCTGACTTGATGGAAAGGGGTAAACTACTCTCCTTTACACAACTACAAGAAAAATGATCCCAATTAAACTTGATTGGTTTTTTTATTTGCAAATCACATCTACAGTTCACCACCTTTTCCCTTTAGGGTTAGGAGGACCCCTTACCACTCTAGAATCTATATGTAGCTCATCCTCCAGACCTAGGAAAACAATATCATATATATATATATATATATCAGGCAATTCAAGCGGCCGGGGGGAAAACCAAAACCCCTCTGCAAATTAAATGGGAAAGAGATCTCAACTTCGAAATTGATATAGAAAACTGGCATCTAATAATATTCAACGCGGGTAGGGGCTTACAGGGCGCAGATATGCTTGAAAACTGTATTAAAACCAACTTTCGCTGGTACTTAACCCCATTGATAACATCACATATGATAAGAAACGTCTCCAAGCTCTGCTATAGGGGATGTGGAGAAGAGGGCAGCTACAGACACATGTGGTGGGATTGCCCCCACTCAAATAGAACGTGTAATCAGTTATCCCAACTCTTAAGCACAATTTTAAACAGCCCCATCAGTCTAACTATAGACCAAGCACTACTACACACTAGTCTAAGAGAGTTCAACAAACATATAAATCAATTCATTAGAATAACCTGCACAGCTACAAGAGTTTGTATAGCGCAACACTGGAAGATGGGAGCCCCACCTTGGGGGGAGGTTGTTCTCAAGATCAAACATTATTATAATATGTCAGCACAAGCAGCTATTATCCAGGACACGCAAGAAACCTTCCAGAAGGTTTGGTACTATTGGACTATGCACAACACACTATAGTTTAGGGTCCGGAAGTAACGAGGAGCCCATGTTGTGAGCCTTGTTAGAGTCACAGCCACAGGGTCCCTGCGTGTTTCAATAATGTCTCAAGATCTGCTAACCATGCAAAATCATATTAGAAGGTTTAAGTCCATTGCAGTCCTACACCTAATATCCCCACCCTACCCCCTCAACCTCACTCTTTCTTTTTTTCCTTATTTCTACTCTCTACTACTTCTTCTACTATCCAAAATAAATATTGTTATACAATGTTTTTCCATTTTATATGGTGATGAGAGGTGTTGTTATGTTCCCTTTTTTTTATTATGTTAAGAAACCTTTCATGTCAATCGAATGTCTACAGCAGGATAATTTAATTCGAGTCTTTATGGGTAAAGTATTAACGCTGTTTGATGATGATTCAAAACATTGTTACTGTTTTTGCCTTTTTATTGTCTTTGTAAAGATATAAAAATGTTAATAAAAATTACTTTAATATAAAATGACAAGATCCGTACCGCCATCTAAAGTCAGTAGTTATGAGTTTTACGTTACAAAGCTGTAACATAAAATTCATAACTAAAGTGTTAAAAAGTACACTAACAGTCATAAATTACCTATTAACCCCTAAACCGAAGCCCTCCCGCATCGCAAACACTGTAATAAAAATATTAACCCTTAATCTGCTGCTCTGGACATTGGCCCCACTTAATAAATGTATTAACCCCTATTCCGCCGCTCCCCGAAATCGTCGCCACTATAATCAACCTATTAACCCCTAAGCTGCCGCCCCCCGCATCGCAAACACTATTTAAATATTATTAACCCCTAATCTGCCGTCCGCCAACACCGCCGCTATAATAAACCTATTAACCACTAAACCGCAAGCCCCCACAATGAAATATAATAAAATAAACTATTAACCCCTAAACCTCTAGCTTCCCACATTACTACATAAATATATTAACCCCTAAACCTAACCCTAACATAACCCTAAGCCTTAGTCTAACCCTAACCCTAAAACCCCCTAACTTAAATATAATTAAAATAAATCTAAATAAAACTTACAATTATTACCTAAATAATTCCTTTTTAAAACTAAATACATACCTATAAAATAAAACCTAAGCTAGCTACAAAATAACTAATAGTTACATTGTAGCTAGCTTAGGTTTTATTTTTATTTCACAGGTAAGTTTGTATTTATTTTAACTAGGTAGACTAGTTAGTAAATAGTTATTAACTATTTACTAACTACCTAGTTAAAATAAATACAAACTTACCTGTAAAATAAAACCTAACCCGCCTTACACTAAAACCTAACATTACAATAAAATAAATTTAATTAATAAAATACAATTATCTAAATTACAACCCCCCCATTAAATTACACAAAATAAAAAATGAAATTATCAAAAATAAAAACGAATTACTCCTAATCTTATAGCCCTATCAAAATAAAAAAGCCCACCCAAAAAAAAAAAATCCCTAGTCTACACTAAACTGCCAATGGCCCTTTAAAGGGCCTTTTGCAGGGCATTGCCCCAAAGAAATCAGTTATTTTACCAACCAAACCCCCAAAATAAAAACCTATCTAAATAAACCTATGCTAACCATTGCCCTGAAAAGGGCATTTGGATTGGAATTGCCATTCAAAGGGCATTTAGCTCTTTTACATTGCCCAAACCCTAAGCTAAAAATAAAAACCCACCCAATAAACCCTTAAAAAAATCTAACACCAACCCCCGACGATCCACTTACAGTTTTCGAAAACCAGACATTCATCCTCATCCAAGCGGGCAGAAGTCCTCATCCAAGCGGGCAGAAGTCCTCATCGAAGCCGGCAGAAGTCTTTATCCAAGCGGGCAGAAGTCTTCATCCAGACGGCATCTTCTATCTTCATCCATCCGGCACAGAGCAGGTCCATCTTCAAGACATCCGGCGCGGAGCATTCTTTTCTTCCGATAGCTGCTATAGAATGAAGTTTCCCTTTAAGTGACATCATCCAAGATGGCATCCCTTACATTCTGATTGGCTGATAGAATTCTATCAGCCAATAGGAATTCAAGGTGAAAAAATCCTATTGGCTGTTGCAATCAGCCAACAGGATTGAGCTTGCATTCTATTGGCTGATTGTAATAGCCAATAGAATGCAAGCTAAATCCTATTGGCTGATTGGATTTTTTCACCTTTAATTCCTATTGGCTGAATTCTATCAGCCAATCGGAATGTAAGGGACGCCATCTTGGATGAAGTCACTTAAAGGGAAACTTCATTCTACAGCAGCGATCGTAAGAAGAGGATGCTCCACGTCGGATGTCTTGAAGATGGACCCACTCTGCACCGGATGGATGAAGATAGAAGATTCCGTCTGGATGAAGACTTCTGCCCGCTTGGATGAAGACTTCTGCAGGCTTTGATGAGGACTTCTGCCCACTTGGATGAAGACTTCTGCCGCCTGGATAAGGATGGATGCCCGGTCTTCGAAAACTGTAAGTGGATCGTTGGCGGGTTTGTTTTTTTAAGGGTTTATTGGGTGGGTTTTATTTTTAGCTTAGGGTGTGGGCCATGCAAAATAGCTAAATGTCCTCTTAAGGGCAATGCCCATCCAAATGCCCTTTTCAGGGCAATGGTTAGCTTAGGTTTATTTAGATAGGTTTTTATTTGGGGGGTTTAGTTGGGTGGGTGGTGGGTTTTACTGTTCGGGGTGTTTGTATTTTTTTTTTCTTTGGGGCAATGCCCAGCAAAAGGCCCTTTTAAGGGTCATTGGCAGTTTAGTGTAGGCTAGGGTTTTTTTTATTTTGGGTGGGCTTTTTTATTTTGATAAGGCTATTAGATTAGGAGTAATTCGTTTTTATTTTTGATAATTTCATTTTTTTATTTTGTGTAATTTAGTGTTTATTTTTTTTTTTGTAATTTAGATAATTGTATTTTATTAATTTAATTTATTTTATTGTAATGTTAGGTTTTAGTGTAAGGCAGGTTAGGTTTTATTTTACAGGTAAATTTGTATTTATTTTAACTAGGTTGCTAGTAAATAGTTAATAACTATTTACTAACTAGTCTACCTAGTTAAAATAAATACAAACTTACCTGTGAAATAAAAATAAAACCTAAGATAGATACAATATAACTATTAGTTATATTGTAGATAGCTTTTTTTTTTTTTTTTACAGATAAGTATTAAGTTTTAAATTTAGGTAATAATTGTAAGTTTAATTTAGATTTATTTATTTAATTATATTTAAGTTAGGAGGGGTTAGGGTTAGATTTAGGCTTAGGGTTACATTAGGGTTATGCTTAGGGTTAGGGTTACGTTAGGGTTAGGTTTAGGGGTTAATATATTTATTTAGTGTTAGTGATGTGGGAGGCCAGAGGTTTAGGGGTTAATAACTTTAATATAGTGGCAGCGACATTGGGGGCAGCAGATTAGGGGTTAATAACTGTAATGTAGGTGGCGGCGATATCGGGAGCGGCAGATTAGGGGTTAATAGTTTTATTTAGGTGACAGTGATGTTAGGGGCAGCAGATTAGGGGTTAATAACTGTATGTATGTGACAGCGATATCGGGGGTGGCAGATTAGGGGTTAATAACTGTAATGTAGGTGGCTGCGATGTTAGGGGCAGTAGATTAGTGGTGTTTAGACGTGTTTTTTATGTTAGGGTGTTAGGTTTAAACTTAACTTTTTCTTTCCCCATAAACATCAATAGGGCTGCTTTTTTTTCCACGATCGCAGGTGTTAGACTTTTTTTTAGCTGACTCTTCCCATTGATGTCTATGGGGAAATCGTTCAGGAGCATGTCAAAACACTGCTTGTATTTGGGTGAGGTATGGAGCTCAACGCAACCATATCACCCGCATAAGCCGGGTTTTGCAAAACCTGTAATAGCAGCGCTATAGGGAGGTTAAATACTGCCGCTTTGTGGAGGTCGTTAATTTCCCGATAGCGCTCAAAACTCGCTGTATGTATTTATTAATGCATTACTATTCTATATTCTTATCAATCAAGAGGAAATGCTCTAACAAAGGGCATTTTATTTGTCCCTCCATTTTTCCAAAGAGACTATCATATGTGCTGGAATCAAATACAATTTTTTTTTATTGATTTTTCTTGTATTATGTCTTGTAAATATGTCTACATAGAAGAGTTAGAGACAGAAAACTGAGGGAGACATCTGTATTTATGGCATTCTGGATCTATAAAAAACAAAGTTACAAGACTACACAACTGCACATGCATAAAGGGGGCAAAATCATTGCTCATTTTAAAGTTGTTCAGTTAGATATGTTTCTATCATTTGCTTCTCGGTCCTCCAAGTAAAATAAGATTCCATTGTGGCTCATTGCATTTATATTTTAGTAATTTTTGGGAAAAAAATACTATACATAGAATTTATGAAAGTATTTTTTTTTTTTCATATTTGTGGTGATTTTGATTATTGCTGCTTCAGGAATCATTTAGGGCTAGATTATGAGTGGAGCGCTATTTATCGTTCCCGCTCGAGCGTTAACTCTGCTAGAAGTAAGCTTTTTGAGCGCTAACCTGATGCGAGCAAAAAGCTGAAGTCCAAATATCATGACAGCATTAGTGTATTCCCAAATAGACTTCAATGGAGCGGCTAAAGTGGGAAAAAACCTACTAGCATGCAAACCTGATCGCATTTAACCAAAGTGTGCTAACCTGACATGAAATATTAATATTTCACATTCCAATGTTCTTCACATAGCAAAATATGTTCTATTTATTCATGAACACATATTTCTATATAAATCTGATGGTATACAGACTAGCAAGGCTAGCCGAGTCAGATCTATGAAACTGGGACCACAACTGAGGACATAAGAAGAAGGATTGGTAACCAGACCCAGAGCAAGCACTGGAAGTGTACCGGCAGAGAAACTGAGTCACTGAGGAACTGGAGGTGCACTGGAGTCACTGACAGCAGTTTGAACGTTATCTACACAGTACAACAGCGAGTGAGATCTAAACATTTTCCTCTGTGAAACCCCCAGGATAGAGTTGAGTGTTCTTAAAGGGCCATAATACCCAAATGTTTAAACACTTGAAAGTGATGCAGTATAACTGTACAAAGCTGACTAGAAAATATCACCTGAACATCTCTATGTAAAAAAGAAAGATATTTTACCTCAAAAGTTCCTCAGTAGCCACATACCATTGTAAAGGATTTCTAAGCAGCATTTTAGTGTGTCTGTCCTGGGACAGCTTAGGGGATGAGCCTCGTGCACTCTTATATTATTTCCCTATTCAGCTTACTATGAAATCTCATGAGAGTTAAGTCAAATCTCATGAGATCACAGTAAAAGAGTTCATGACCTCAGCACTGCTGATGCTGATTGATTGCTGTTCATTTCTTCATTTTTTTATTTTTTTTACCTGCAGCTGGGAGTAGCTGAGTATAACTTTTTACACAGAACTTACTCTGGTGAGCTGAGGAGATTGTGAGGTAAAATATCTTCCTTTTTTACATAGAGATGTTCAGGTGATATTTTCCTGTCAGCTTTTTACAGTTATACTGCATCAGTTTCAAGTGATTTAGCATATGAGTATTATGTCCCTTTAAGGATATTGTAATTTATTGGATGAGATATCACACCGCATTGGCTTTGACATATTACAGCTTGCTTGAATTTGCCTGCTTAATATATGTTCTATCAGCTGCTTAACTAACTTCCTCCTATCTGCCTAATACAGCTTTCATTTCTATGCTCCAATGACACAGTGCTTACTAACCATTGCTTTGTGAATGGGACTCTATACAAGGACTTTGATACTGCATATTCCCTTTAGTTGAAATAATTTTTATTGAGCACATATCAACCTCTGAAACAGTACAAAACAGAAGAAACGTACATATAGGCATATTTTGTCATCTTCTCTGCATACTCCCTTTAGACAGCATAATAACAATGCACTTTATGTGAGCATTTCATTACAGTGTATTAGTCTGATTGTTCTAGTGGCCACTAGTTTCATTTTTAATATTGCGCTATATGGTGGTTAAGTTGTTTTTTGATTATTATTAAAATATTTATGCACTTTATACTTGTGTTTTGACGCGTGTCTCCCTTTGCTGCCCCTGAGATTGTCCTGATTTTTGTTATTTTGCATTGTCTGACGAAGGAGGTAACACCCCGAAATGTTACATTAAAGATAACTTTGGAAATCCTTGCGAGTGCATCCCCATTCTTTACTATTGGGTGGGTGAAATTTTAACCGTGAGTGCTGGCCTGCCTGCTGTATATATATATATATATATATATATATATACACACACATACACACACAAAAACACACATCTGAGCCCTTTCCTGTCAAACACCTTGCCATATACCATACCCTTTTTAAACCTTTTTTTAACATATATATTGTGTCCTTCACTATCATTATGTGCCATTTGTAATCTGGTCCATTCTTGGTTATGTAGTTCCCAAAACTGTGAGTTTGTGTCTGCAGAAATAACATATGTGTGCAGCCACCAATCAGCAGCTTGCTCCCAGTATTGCACTGCTACTCCTAAACCTACCCTAGGTGTGCATTTCAACAAAATAAATCAAATTAGATAATAGAATTACCTTGAAAGGTTGTTTAAAATTGCATGTTCAATCTGAATTTTGACTTTACTGTCCCTTTAATCCAATTGTTCCCTGCAATTCTATGTACATAGATCAACCCAATCATTAGTTTCAAGAAGCTCAATGAACAGAAGTTTGTTTAGAGTGGAGTAAATCTGCACAAGGACCTTAGTGTGAGGAGACGGTGGCAGGTATTAAAAATGAAAGTGAAACCTATAATGTTATTGTTTTAGTTAACTAAAACTATTTACATTGTTATTGATAAGGTAATGATTATTTTTTTAGCTAAATAAAACTATTTAAATAGTTTTTTTTTACTTGGGGGGCCGAGACCCTTAGACTCACATACCAGCCTATTTCTCAATTCATTATGTACACCAAATATTACAACCTTGAGAACTGTTACTAATAGCATACTATTATTACCTATTGTATAATAATACAAAGAAGCATAAGACTGTTACAAAAGTTTTCTTTATTCACTAACTGTATAAAAGAGATAAATATTGAAATGTTATGATAATGTTTTCATACTGAAAAGTTATGACTAATATATTTGTAAACATGACAACATTGCAAATAAAAACAATTTCAAAATAAATAGTTTTTTTTATTGAGGTAATGTTTTTTTTTTCTCCTTTCAAATATGAATGGTTAACCCATAAAACTGGAGATAGTTCACCTCCCAATAATTTTATAATTATCTGTCACCTAGATTACGAGTTTTGTGTTAGCCTTAAAAAGCAGTGTTGAGAGTCTTGCAGGTACAGGTGTACCGCTCACTTTTTTCCGTGACTCTAAGATACTGCAAATCCACTTACGTCAATTGCGTATCCCATATTTTCAATGGGACTTGTATAACGCCGGTATTACGAGTCTTCCTAAAAGTGAGCGGTACAGCCTCTCCTGTCAAGACTGGTACCGCATTTAAAAGTCAGTAGTTATGTAGTTTTATGGGCTAACGCCGTAACTTAAAACTCTTTACTAAAGTGCTAAAAAGTACATTAACACCCATAAACTACCTATTAACTCCTAAACCGAGGCCCCCCCCCCCACATCACAAACACTAAATAAAAATGTTTAACCCCTAATCTGCCGAACCGGAGATTGTCGCCACTATAATAAATATATTAACCCCTAAACCGCCATATTCCCGCAAACACTAGTTAAATATTATTAAACCCTAATCTGCCGTCCCTAACGTTGCCGCAACCTGCCTACATTTATTAACCCCTAATCTGCCGCCCCCAATGCCGCCGCCACTATATTAAATGTATTAACCCCTAAACCTAAGTCTAACCCTAACCCCCCTAACTTAAATATAATTTAAATACATCTAAATAAAATTACTACAATTAACTAAATTATTCCTATTTAAAACTAAATACTTAACTATAAAATAAACCATAAGCTAGCTACAATATAACTAATAGTTACATTGTAGCTAGTTTAGGGTTTATTTTTATTTTACAGGCAACTTTGTATTTATTTTAACTAGGTACAATAGTTATTAAATAGTTATTAACTATTTAATAACTTCCTAGTTAAAATAAAGAGAAATATACATGTTAAATAAATCCTAACCTAAGTTACAATTACACCTAACACTACACTATAATTAAATTAATTCCCTAGATTAAATTAAATGAATTACAATTAAATAAAATAAACTAAAGTACAACCCCCCCACTAAATTACAGAAAATAATAAAATAATAAAACTAATTACACCTAATCTAATCCCCCTAATAAAATAAAAAAGCCCCCCAAAATAATAAAAACCCCTACCCTATACTAAATTACACATTGGGTATGTGGGTGGGTTTTAATGTTGAGGGGGTATTGTATTTTTTTTTACCGATAAAAGAGCTGATTACTTTGGGCCCGCAAAAAGCCCTTTTAAGGGCTATTTGTAATTTAGTATAGGGTAGGGATTTTTATTATTTTGTTGTTTTTTTTTTAATTTTATTAGGGGGATTAGATTAGGTGTAATTAGTTTAAAAAAAAATATTTTATTATTTTCTGTAATTTAGTGTGTTTTTTTTTTGTACTTTAGTTTATTTTATTTAATTGTAATTAATTTAATTTAATGTAGGGAATCAATTTAATTATAGTGTAGTGTTAGGTGTAATTGTAACTTAGGTTAGGATTTATTTTACAGGTATATTTGTCTTTATTTTAACTAGGAAATTATTAAATAGTTAATAACTACAGTAATTAATAACTAGTGTACCTAGTTAAAATAAATACAAAGTTGCCTGTAAAATAAAAATAAACCCTAAGATAACTACAATGTAACTATTAGTTATATTGTAGCTATCTTATGGTTTATTTTATAGGTAAGTATTTAGTTTTAAATAGGAATTATTTAGTTAATTGTAGTAATTTTATTTAGATTTATTTAAATTATATTTAAGTTAGGGGGGGTGTTAGGGTTAGAGTTAGATTTAGGGGTTAATACATTTAATATAGTGGTGGCAACGTTGGGGGCGGCAGATTAGAGGTTAATAAATGTAGGTAGGTGGCGGCGATGTTAGGGACGGCAGATTAGGGGTTAATAAAATTTAACTAGTGTTTGTGATGCGGGAGTATGGCGGTTTAGGGGTTAATAACTTTATTATAGTGGCAGCGAATTTGTGGGTGGTTTAGGGGTTAGGTAAGATTAGGTAAGGTTATGTAATGTAACATTAGGGGTGTTTAGACTCGGGGTTCATGTTAGGGTGTTAGGCGTAGAAATAACTTTTATTTCCCCCTAGGAATCAATGGGGCTGCGTTTGGAGCTGAACGCTGCTTTTTTGCAGGTGTTAGGTTTTTTTTCAGCCGGCTCTGCCCCATTGATTCCTATGGGGAAATCGTGCATGAGCACGTTTAGCCAGCTCACCGCTACCGTAAGCAGCGCTGGTATTGAGGTGAGATGTGGAGCAAAATTTTGCTCTCCACACACTTTTCTAACGCCGGGTTTAAAAAAACCCTGTGATACCAGCGTTACTGTAGGTGAGTGGTGAGCATAAACTGCTTGTTAGCCACGCACAGCTTTACAGAGAAAACTCGTAATCTAGGTGTGTGTATTTCTAATGGTATACAAATCAGTAATTTTCTGATATAACTGGAAAAAATATTCTTGAAAGTTATTCTTAAAAATGAAAACTTTATGTAAAAAAACATGATTTAAATGGAGTCTTAACTACTAGTGATTCAAATTGTGATTTAAATTTATTTGATTTACATTAAATCCACCCTGCTGTCAAGGCTAACTGTATATATATCATCAGCTTTGCTGATAAAAAAGCAAAACTTGTGAGATCTCTTCTATTTCCTTTGCAAATAGAAGAAGGCTTTGTGTTGATCCATTTTTAAATATTTCTGAATGTGTAGTTTTGTTTGCTTAGATCTATACTTTGTCCGCCATCAAAGAAATGCACTGCAGCAATAAACAAGTCTTATTTATCAAGGCATCAACTGAAAATACGGTTGAATTCTGCGTCGTATTTGTCGTGAGATTGATCCACTATAGTTATCAAAGCACCAAGATTGGCAAATGTTGAACTTTGTGTCGTAAAATACGATCCCGCAATCTCAATCCGACACAGATCGATGCTTGCATCATTACAGATATTCCGAATTCAGATTCGACTCTATTTGAGCCTTTTCCCAATTTATCAAACATTTAACAGGTATACTCGCGTGTATTCCGACGCAGCGTACCTAGTTTTCAATCCGCCACCGTTGAGGTCGCGGATGCCATAGAACTCAATGGGAGTCTGAAAAAACAGAAAGCTTATGTTTGATGCTGCAAAAGAATGAAGTATATTACATAATAAAAGTAAATTAGAAACTCTATTAAAATTGTATACCCTTTCTAAATCAAACAATAGTATTGATCCACATTTGGTGCACTAGTAGATATAGGAATAAAAAAGAAAAATACATTACTACTTAATGGATTATGTTACAAATTTGTCTCTAATTGCAAAGCAAGGGGACAATATTTCTACAAATATGTTGAAAAGTTTTGTCCCAAACTTGTCGCACTAATAGATATAGAGATAAAAATGAAATACAGAACTTAATATAGTTAACTTCCTTTTTATTTTTTGTGAAAAACCTATGTGCACCATGGTTAAGCCATGCAATACAGGTCCCACTCTCCACTTCACATCAATTGTGACTCAACACTTTTCGCACCAATTATGAAGCAAACTCCTAAACAACACACACACTAGTGATTTTTTCCACCACTTTTTATTGGAATAGGCATAATTACATGATTTATGACATCAGCCAATCTGATTCAAATATACATTTTAAACTATCACTAACGAATCAAAATGCTTGATACTTGTGTCATTGATCACTCATCAGAACTTGTAAGTGCCATTTGTTACATTGAGGCCCATTTATCAAGCTCTGTATGGAGCTTGTGGGCCCGTGTTTCTAATCTTAAGACTCGCCAGAAACAGCAGTTATGAAGCAGCGGTCTAAAGACCGCTGCTCCATAACCCTGTCCGCCTGCTCTGAGCAGGCGGACAGGAATCGCCACAATTCAACCCGATCGAGTACGATCAGGTTGATTGACACCCCCCTGCTGGCGGCCAATTGGCCGCGAGTCTGCAGGGGGCGGCGTTGCACCAGCAGCTCTCCGCATTTAGCGAGGTCTTGCAGACCTGATCCGCACTGTCAGATCAGGTCCGCAAGCACTTTGATAAATAGGCCTCATTGTGTATTATACTTTGAAAGTATGTATATGTGAATTTAGAATTAAATATAAACATTGATGCTGACATTAGGACACACAGTGTAATATTTTAGACAATGATTTTAAAATTCGAATTGATGTTTGATTCAATATAATCTTAAGATGATAGCTCAAAGGGATAGCCCACCTAACATTAAACTGTCATGATTCAGATATAGCAGACATTAAAATCACCTCTTTACTGTCATGCTATTTTCAGTGTATTTCTTCCTACTCTTGAATTTCTTTTTCGGTAAGAAATGTCATCTTATATGCCAGCTTATTTTATAACATCTGTGAAGGGGTGGTTTTTAAAACTAGATTGCAGTCAGGAGGGGTTACACAGGTACAGAGAGAAAACTGGCCCAGCTCTTAAAATATCCATTGATTGTAAATAAATACATATGATACCCTGAAAACATGTTAAATTCACAATTATTCCTGCTCAGAATAATAATACATTTACACTATATACATATAGTGGTATAAATAAACACAGAGATGTGAAAGTCAACAATGTTTAGAACAATAAAAAGGAATTTAGGGACATGTAAATATGTTTGCAAAAGATTTCTGACATAAAACACACACACATACACACACACATACACACACACACACACATATATATATATATATATATATATATATATATATATATACAAGTATGTGCAAAGATATATGTACAAATTCTAGCATTAATAATAATTTATTAAAATAAAATATGAGATAAAAGAATATCATGACTTCTAGAAACACAAATACACATTAATTTATGTGAAAGTATCATATAACAGATTTTTTTTGTATAACAAATCAATATAACAAAAAACTTTCTATGAGATATTGTTTGTTGAGGTATAAATGTAGCAATTTCTTGGACATTAACAGTTGAAAATAAAAGATTAGCTTTAGAGAAATGTGCTTGTTAATGGACAGTAATGAAATGGTATAAATAAAGTTGGGAAAATTATTTATTATTATTTATTATTGATAAATAAGGGGATCGTATTCAGATCCACGGCAGCGATGTCTCGTGAGCGTATTGATGCCAGCGAATGCACTGAGATTGACGCTTTGATAAATAGACTCCATTATATGGAGATTTATTCTGGAATCATTATGATACTTAACCGGGTTTTCTGATGGTAAAGCTAAGATAATTTCCAAACAGTAGAAATACTTTAGCCTTTCCTGGACATACAAATATATTAACAATTCATGTTGTTAAAAATAAAATAAGAAAGTGTCTATTGTTAGGTAGGAATGTGTTAATTTAAAAATAAAAAACTGACTGCTTCTTTTTACTTAACCTGTGCAGTTGCTGTTGAATCATAGAATGTTTTATATTCTTTTAATTTACCTCCACCACAATATCAGATATAAAAAAATGCCCTACAATTAATATGTATTAGACAATGTTTTTTGGGGGGGCAAGTTAGATTAAGTTAAACCGATTACTTGAGAATTGTAAGAATAAATATTGACCTTTAAGGTTTTGTATTGCAATGATGAGTTTGTAATATTGGGAAAAATGTGTGATGATCTATTTGAAATATTTCTGAATTTATTTGTATGTGTAGTTTTGTGTGCTGGAACCTCTACTTTATCCACCATCAAAACTTTTGTATTGGATTGATGAGTTTGTAATATAGGGGGAAAAAAATCAAGAGTTTGTTTCTGATTGGTTAGAGCAGGGGTACCAAGCTCAAGCTCATTGTTACCGGGGGCCACTGGCCAAGTGTTCTTCTCCCATGGGGGTCACTTTAAAAGAGTGAGTGCTCTGGAACTGGATACTAGAAACTGGAAGTGACATTTACTCAAGTAATAGTTCATGTAAGAGCTGTAGTCCACAATAGACATGCACAGTGTAAATTTATCTGGAAATTAATAAAAAGTGACATTTATCCAAGCAGTGCATAAAGGGAGTCTACACTGGACAATGCATGCTTGTTTTTGTATTTATCTTGTGAGTGCCTATATGGAACATCAACTTGTTACACCTCTTAGAAACCTAGCAAAATGATGGGTTCAAATAAATATTTTACCTAATAAACAAGGGAAGGCCAGATTAAACTATCTTGAGGGCCGCATATGACCCAAGCGCCGGTACTTTGAGACCACTGGGTTAGAGTGTTTCTTTTCAAAACAGAGCATGTCCAGAACATTTTATAAGCCTTATGAAACAGCCATGGTGACTGAGAAGCATGAAACTTGTCTGGTTTGCAAACAAAGCCATTTTTTTTTAAAATAACCAGTACTAGCTCCAGACTGTTTGATATTCTTTGTTTGTAATGTTCGTGGGATATTTCCTTATCAGACCAAACTTGGCCAGTAGTCTTCTTATCCCAGCATCAAGTGGAAGGATAAGAATATATCCCAGAACAAAGCAAGTGTAAGAAATGAGGTAAGCAGTACTGACGGTAGACAGGGTAGACATTCACGGCAATAAGATTAAGGCAGAGAATGGCAGAGACAGGCAGAGTTCGGCAACATAAAGGCAATCCACCAGTATAGCAGTTCAGGGGTAAACCAATAGAGTGGTCAGGAACAGGCAGAAGTTAGCAACAAAAGATAATCCAGCAGTTTAGCAGGGGTAAACCAGGCAGAGTAGTCAGACAAGCAGAGTTTAGAAATATTAAGGCAATCCAGCAATTCAAGGGTTAAACAGGCAGAATAGTCAGACAAGCAGAGTTCAGAAATATTAAGGCAATCCAGCAATTCAAGGGTTAAACAAGCAGAGTAGTCAGACAAGCAGAGTTCAGTAATATTAAGGCAATCCAGCAATTCAAGGTTTAAACAGGCAGATTAGTCAGACAAGCAGAGTTCAGTAATATTAAGGCAATCCAGCAATTCAAGGGTTAAACAGGCAGAGTAGTCAGGCAAGCAGAGTTCAGTAATATTAAGGCAGTCCGGCAATTCAAGTAATAAAGCACATTGGAGCACACACAGTAACACCTATACTTGGGCAGTGAATGTAAGTTATGCAGGTAATTACATAGGCGCCGATTCGCGCCAAGGAATTTAAAGGATCTGGCTTGAGAGGGTAATAGACGCACGCTCACAGGAACTGCCGCGTCCCTGGCAACAGCCAGAGCAGCAACCGCAGCATCCCTGGCAACAGCAGGAGCGACGTGACATTGTTTGAAATTTGTTCAAGAGTTTCAGTCAGTTGGAGATGGCTAATATACTCAGCAAGCACATAAAGCGTATGTAGGCAGATTTGACTTGTCATTACTGAGAATATAGTTCATAATATCCAACTCTGAGTTATAACCACGTGGAATTTGAGTTTTCAGCCTATGTATCCAATATACTTCTTGTCTATACAGAATTTGAAACTTATTACCCCCTATGGGTGAGTTCTTGATCTGCTCAATGGCTGACCAATAAAAAGAGTTCATGTTTTGATTATGTATATGGATAAAGTGTTCAGCATTGCATAAACAAGGCAATTGGATGCATACTGTAGATATTGGATACATAGAGGCCTATTTAACAAATGTCTATCCGACATGATCATGTCCAACAGACATCGCTGAATGTGGAGAGCAATACGCTCTCCGCATTCAGCATTGCACCAGCAGCTCTTGTGAACTGCTTGTGCAACACCGCCCCCTGCAGATTCGCAGCCAATCAGCTTCTAGCAAGGGGTGTCAATCAACTCGATCGTATTGGATCGGGTTGATTTCATGCGATCTCTGTCTGAGGCCTAAGAGCAAGCGGACAGGTTATGGAGCAGTGATCTTTAGACCGCTGCTTCATAACTGGTGTTTCTGGTGGTTATGACTCAGAGTTGGATATTATGAACTATTGGGAATGACTGATAATAAATGTGCAGAATTAACAATGTAATAGATTATCTAAATTGTTTATAGAATGTATATAAGTTAGTATCACTATTTTTTCCATTGCTACAACTTATGTGTATTCGGGAAACTGATTAAATACGTGAGCAATTTGTGTGTGTTTTTTGTTTTAACCAATCAGACCATTGTGTGTGCTTTAAAAGTACAGATGATCACAAGTGTTTTAAGGTCTATGATTAAGGTTCCAGCTGAAATGCATAAAACCTAGTCTGTTTGCTTTTTTGTAACACTAGTGGAGATTATTTTAATGAATTAAATAAAGTGGATGTTTTTAAACACGTGAAGAGACTGTGGATGCCTGTTTCTCTAATTTTTGTGCTCTCCAAATGCTCCACCCTAGGCACCCAAATGCTACTAGCTATTACCAGCTATTTGTAATGGCTTCTATACATTAACACAAATTAAATTTTTTTTATTTTTTATATATATATATATATATATATATATATATATATATATATATATATATATATATATATATATATATAAACAGTATACGTACAGTAGATTTTTTATCTATGAAGGTCAGGAGTCTCCACATAGTGATAAACTGTTTCTTCTGGCATAAGTTATAAACCTTTTGTGGTTGCACACACTTCTGAGGATAAGGGAAACTGTTATGCAACTGTGTACAGTTTGAAAGGCCGGTGGCCTGTTTATTTTGGCAAACAGTTAAACTACAGATGAAAAGACAGAAAAACAAACACACTTGTTAATTTGAGCTCTAACTAAACTATCTACTATTGAATTATCTGGTTACCAAACAAAAAAACAGTTAATACATTAGCTTGTCAGTATAACTTGCATATTTTGCAGCTTCTGCCTCATCAATCAGTCTGTTTACTAGCTTTGCTGCTTGTACGTATAGCTTATTGCACCTCTATTTGCATTGGGAAATACACAGCAGATATCTGGAAGTGGAATAGAAAAATGGTTCACCATGTTCTTCTGTAAAATTCACCCCAAGGATGCAAATGCAAAATAGAACTAATTAAAGGAATATTCATGGGGAGAGTAAATGTATTTTCTTTCATACAGGTGGTGAGAGTCCACATCCTTTACTCATGGGAATTACTTTTCTCTACCACTAGGAGGAGGCAAATATTCCAAGCTCCAAGAGCTCTATAAAACCCCTCCCACCTCACATATACCTTAGTTTTTACTTTGCCTCTGCTGGAGGTGGTTAAATAATGAAGATGTGCATGTGTTCTTCAGAGAAAGGGGCTTTCAGTCTATGTTGAGGCCATGGTTCCCCTTAGAGTACAGTGCTTGTCAGAGGGATATATTTGGGTATGGCTTATAATCCGATAGTTTCACCTCATGGGAAATCCTTCATCAACCCTCTGTAATCGGTCGCAGGGACGTGTCTTCTGGCTCCCTTTATAGATCTACATTATACTCCTATTCCATGACCTCTGCTGATATGTTTCAGTACTGGTTTGGCTGTCTCCTATTTGTTTGATAGTGTTAGAGTGTCTATGGGTAAGTATATTTATTTTAACATATAGACACTAATTTAGCTATTTTTTGGGCACTTTAAAATTTTAAAAGTTTATCTATATAAGTAATTATAAATGGCCCTGGGACAGAACCTTCACTATTCCCTTCCTTTTGCGTGCAGCGTGTTTTTGGGCACACTTATTTTTTCACGTGTCGACTGTCTTCGCAAGTCGGGTTTACGTTCTTCAGGTTACTTCACGTCTCTTAGTCTGTTAGGGTTAGAGCTTGTCTTTGTTTTACCGCACATTGGTGTGTACGTTGGGTTAGCGCACGGTTATGCGTGGGTCGGGTTTTTGGAGCTTGTTCTCCATTTAAACTGTCAGTAGTTTTGCGCACATTAGGAAGTAATGTTTTTTTCCTCAGCTCAGCAGCGCACATTGTTTAAGCTACTTAGGTGGGGGGTGAATGGTTTCCTTTCCTCAAGAGGTTTTTTAAGGCATTTAATACTGCTTATTGCATTGCTTTGCCATATGTTATAATGGAGCAGCAGGTTTCTGTTCCAAAATATACCCTAGAAACTGAGTCTCCTGAACACCTTTCTACCTTGTATAGGTGTGCTTATTGTATAAAAGCTGAGGTTCCCTCCTTTACTAATGTATGTGGCTCATGATTAGATTTGTTAATGTCTACAGACCAATCTAATGCTGTTTCTTTGGGTACTAATCCACCTACTCTTTGTTCATTACAGGTTAATGCCGAGGAGGTGGCTACTGCCATGAAAACCTTTCTCATAACTGTAGTATCTGAGGCTTTGGCTGCTCTCCTGCCTTCAAAAAAGCATAAAAGGTCAGTCCAGATTTTACATTCTACAAGTATTTTCTGCCTTGAGCTCATGGATACTGTTGCTTCTTCAGATGGTGAAGTTTCCTCTGAAAATGAAGATTCCTTATCTGAACTTGAACCTGATATTTCCTCTTTTTTGTTCATAGTTGAACACTTTATTTATCTTTTAAAAGAGGTCTTTATTACTGATGATAAACCTTGTAATTATTTAAATTCAGTTTTTAGAACTGATGTTAATCTCCATGAGTTTTTCCTGTGCCTGATGCTGTCTTTGACATGATTGCTAGGGAATGGTCTAAACCAGGTGTGTCTTTTAATCCTTCTGCAAGGTTTAAATAATTTTATCCTTTACCTGCGGCCAATTCTAGAGTTGTTAAAAACAGTTCCCAAGGTGGATGGGGCTATTTCCACTTTGGCTATACGTACTACTATTCCTTTGGAAGACAGTACTTATTTTAGAGACCCTTTAGACAGAAAGCTAGAATCTTTTCATAGAAGGGCCTTTTTTACATGCTGGTTATATTCAGACTAGCTATTTCTATTGCTGATATGGCTGGTGCTACTACCTACTGGTTATCTAGTCTTTAAGTACAACTTTCTGGTGACCCTGTTAGTGCTAATCTATTGCGTTTACTTCAGAGTGCCAATTCCTTTATTTGTGATGCAGTGTTTGATATTATGAAGATTAATGTCAAAAACATGTCTTTAGTAATACTTGCCAGGAGGGCCTTATGGCTTAAATCCTGGTCTGCTGATATGGTGTCTAAATCTAGATTATTGTCTCTCTCCTTTCAGGGAAAGAGGTTATTGCTAATTTTCCTGATAGTCTTTGTTTCTTTCAGGTTTGGTTCGTATTAAACCTGTTATCAAGCCTATTTCTTCTCCTTGGAGTCTTAAAGGGACAGTCTAGCCAAAATTAAACTTTCATGATTCAGATAGGGCATGCAATTTTAAACAACTTTCTAATTTACTTCTATTATCTAATTTGCTCAATTCTTTAGATATCCTTTGTTGAAAAAATAGCAATGCACATATGTGAGCCAATCACACAAGGCCTTTAAGTGCAGTAACCAATCAGCAGCTACTGAGCATATCTAGATATGCTTTTCAGCAAGTGATATCAAGAGAATGAAGCAAATTAGATAATAGAAGTAAATTAGAAAATTGTTTAAAATGACATGCTCTTTCTAAATCACGAAAGAAAAAAATTGGGTTTCATGTCCCTTTAACCTAGTGTTAAGGATTTTGCAGGTTCCTCCTTTTGAACCTATATACAAGTTGGACATTTATCTTCTTTCTTGGAAAGTGTTATTTCTTCTGGCTATATCTTCTGCTAGAAGAGTTTCTGAATTGACTGCTCTTTCTTGTGAGCCTTCTTATCTGATTTTTCATCAGGATAAAGCTGTTTTGTGGACATCATTTTATTTCTTACCTAAGGCTGTTTTTTCAGACAACATTGGTAGAGAGATTATTGTCCCTTCTTTGTGTCCTAGTCCTAAGAATGCTTCTGAAGATCTTTGCATTCTCTGGATGATGTTAGGGCATTAAAATACTATATTAATGCTACTAAAGATTTCAGACAAACTTATAGTTTGTTTGTTCTTTCTTTCTGGACCTAGGAAAGGTCAGAAAGCTTCTGCTATTTCTTAAGCCACTTGGTTAAAACTTTTGATTCAAAAGGCTTATTTGGAGGCAGGTCAGCCTCCACCGCAGCAGATTACTGCTCATTCTACTAGGTCAGTTACCACTTCTTGGGCTTTTTATAACGAGGCTTCAGTTGATCAAATCTGCTACTTGGTCTTTTTTGCATACGTTTCACTAAATTCTACCATTTTGATGTTTTTGCTTCCTCTGAAGCAGTCTTTGGAAGAAAGGTTCTTCAGGCAGTTTTCTCAGTTTAAGGGTTATCCCTGTTTTTTAAGTGCAGTCTAAAAAAATAAAAAATAAAAATATTTCTTTGGGGTTGTGGATTTATTTTCTCTGTAAAAAAAAAAAAGCTGTTTTAAATCCCTCCCTTTATGTTATTACTCGTAGACTCCACAGCTTGGGTATTAGTTCCCATAAGTAATGGATCATGGACTCTTACCACCTTTATGAAAGAAAACAAAATTTATGCTTACCTGATAAATTCATTTATTTCATGGTGCTGAGCATCCACAAGCCCCCACCCTTTGTTTTTTGGGATAAAAAAATTTAAACACATCTTTTTCCCTGCTCTATTTATGGCTCTTATTTCTTTTGTATTGCCTCACTTGCTTGGCTATATATTAGGCTAAAGTGTGTGTGAGGTGGGAGGGGTATTAAAGAGCTCTTAGGGTTTGGGAATCTTTGCCTCCTCCTATTGGTAGATAAGAGTAATTCCCATGAGTAATGGATAGTGGACTCTCACCACCATGAAAAAAAATAATCAGGTAAGCATAAATTATGTTTTTAGGGGTTATACCACTGGAATTAGCCCTCAGGTGCTGCTTCTGTTCATCCACTGCAAGTAGCAAGCTGTCACTTAATAGCACTGATCAGAGTATAATATTGTCACTAAAATGAAGCCACTATATAAAAAGGGTAAAACTGCTATTTTTGTGTAGTACCTCCATTTTAGTGAATTGCATTGGATCAAGTTCTTAGGCTTTAGGGGTAGATTTATTAGTAGTCGAGCGGACATGATTCACTGTGGCAAATCATGTTAATATCGCTAAATGCCGACAGCATATGCTAGCATACACTAGAAATGCTTGTGCAATGCCACCCCCTGCTTACTGGCGGCCAATCTGCCGCTAGCAGGGGCTGTCAATCATCCTGATTGGATCAGGATGATTTCAATCTGCCACCTAAAAGGTCTTATGACCGCTGCTTCTTAACTTTCGTTTCAGGCTCGCCTGAAACGATGGAGCTCCAAAGCAGCATCCGCTGCTTAATAAATAGAGCCCTTAGAGTCAAATAAATTATTTCTAAGGGTAGTACGTGTATGTTCTTATTTTAACTACTCCAAAAAAATGTATTTAGCAAATCATTTCTCATGTCTTCTCAAAGTAAATAATTTGTTCACTAATTCTATAAATAGTTCCTAAGGCTAACTGGCCTTCTGTGCCAGGAATTAATTTATGTTCGATATACGTACGCCTGCCAAAATATATACTGCATCAATAATGTTTCTGGCATGATAAAATTATGGGCTATCATGCCAGGGCTCCTATTAAAATGAAGTTAATTTTCTTTTTAACTAACTTAGAGGAATACCTAGCTAAATCAGAGGCTGCTTATTTTACTAGTTATTACCTTTTCATGCAGAATAAATTGATAATTAACCAGTCTGAGATAAAAAAAATAAACTATACCACTATCGCACAGAATTCATAAAATAAAATCATAAAAACCTGCAGTAAAACTATTCAATGTATTTAAAATGTGGCCTTCATTGATAGGCTAGATGCAATTGTTTCAGCTGACATTTATGTGCAAAACTGTCCTGAAAAGATGCTGCAAAATAAATTCAATACACATTTGCACTTATCTTCAGTTTGCACAATCAACAAACCTTATATTAACTCTTGATATGTCTTGTAATGTAAAAACTCATACATACAATATTATAATTTCACTTATATGCACTAGTGATTAATTATATTCTTGCTGGGAATGGGGTTGCCAGTATTCATCTCAACAGTCCAGTATTTCAGCAGTCCCTGAGTGGTAGTTAAACGTAAAAGGCTTCCTATGCCTCAATGCATTATAAATATGGAGCAGAAAAAGTGAGGGGCAGTCAAAAGTGTCAAAACTCTACTTCTTACAACTAAAGGAACAATTACTGATGTGTAGGTTACTGGCAGCCAAGAGGTACAATGACTGCATAGTTGTGAAAAATAAGGTAGAGCTTTTGTGGGGTGCACTGTGTGACCCACCAACCACTGTGCCCAGTCACCTTCAGGTTGTCCAGTACAATGCAGCAAAGATGTTGGCACAGGGATGTCATTGGGTTTGCAAAGCATTTCAGTTTTATCCAGCATCTAAAGAGTTAACCCTAATCCAATACCTTACAATAACCAAAATTTTAATATTAAAGCCATTAACCTAACTCTGTCTGTATTATTGTATTCAGGCAATACACAGCTTTTTTTTTTTTCATTGAATGTGACCTTTTAAAAAGGAGATTGTTTTGCACCTAAAAGATGTCATCTACATATGCACAGTTTATTGGTTAATATGCAATTACAAGTACTTTTTCAGATCTATTGAGCCTTGTTCCTGTGCACTAATAATTACAGAAACTAGAACATGCACGCATGATTTTGGCATTGTTTCATTGTAATTCATTTTTACATCTTTTACATATTGTAGTAAAACATTGTCTTGCTTCATTAATGCTATACTAGAAAATGGAAATGTATCATAAAAGATCAACTTTGCCGTTTCTATAAAAAGATAATTATCTTATACTTTTTTTAATTTTGGAATAACTACATTTCGACTGACTCTATCTACCAAAGATAACCATAACAAGTATGTGAATCAGCCACTGAATAGCTTACAGCTATTGGGGTCATTTATTTATTTGCTGCTGAGTCATTTCACCCCCCTGTGCAAGAGCTTTATTTATCTGTTTACCACTTGTTGCATTTAGACAATTGGTTTTTGTGAGGTACCCGCACCAATCATACCTCGTTTTTTTGTTTTGTTTTTTGTTTAATCTGACAAAGTGTTTTAGAAAATAACTGTAGTGTGTGGAAAAAAGTTGGGAAAACACCAGCATATGAAATGCAAAATAAAAAAGAAAACATTTATTTTTTGTGTAATTTGCTATTGTGAACATAATAAATAATAGCATGCGAGTCATTAACTCCTAAATATTTAAAACACACATTTTATTGTCCCACATTTAACATTGGTTCCCCTTGCAACACACCAACTTGTTATACCTTATATTATTAAATAAAAATATAATAATTAGAAATCAGAAGACAACCTTTTTTTGTCACTTTGCACAATCTTGAATTTATGCAGAAAATTATAGTCCTCAAATATATAACTATTTAAATATTAGGTACATTATAAAATTACACAAAGCTTAGGGGTGATTTAACTCATTTTTACAATATAAGTATACTCTTACTACTGTCTAAACTCACTTAACGAGGCAAAAAACTAAAAAAAAAAAAAAATTGTTGCACCAAAAATCATGTATTTTTAAATTCACTTCCAATTTATTTTGATTCTCAAAATGTTGTATTAATTAAGGGAAACATGGATCTGCTAGCCTTAACATCAACACAACAAAATAAGCCTAGTGGTTACTGCCAGGTGATCATTATTACTATAACAACCTCGTTCTTTCAAATATGGGGTTTAATGATATATTTCTATGGTAAAGGGGTAATAAATAACTCTTTGTCAGGGACTCCAAAAATATAACCAATGTTAAGAGGTATTTGCCATTGTTATGGTAATTCAGGGAAGGACACAAGACCATTTATTTGAAAGATGAGGATTGCTGCATTAAATAAATAGGGCCTCAAGTTTGCCTATTTATTGTGGGGGGCAACACAGGGGATACTACATTCCCCAGATTTTGTTCCATATGCCTATGGTAATGTCAGGTGATCACTTTTGCCAAGTTGATCAGCTCATAGCCATCTAGGCCTGTGACACCGCCTTTAAATGTGGGGCCCCATTGTAGTGCTTATTTTGGGTTGATATGGTCCTTTTTATAGGCCAGAACACTGTTAAAGGCACCTTGTATACAGGTTATTGCCACCTCTATGTGACCGCAAGTGGAGAAAAATGTTTTTTTTCAAATAAAAGGTCACATATATATCAAGCACAAACAGTGTGTGTGTGTGTGTGTGGGGGGGGGGGGGGGGGGTAGGTACTCCATTGACACCCCTTCTCCCTCTGGATGAATAGCAATTGATGCTGCAGGTAATCACACTTATCTGATCACTATAATTTAGATAACCGTATGTGCGATGCTCGTCAATCACAAGCAATAACAAGCTCCACCAGCAATACATAAACCCTAGTGCATTTAATCCCTAAACAGCCTTTCACAATAAACCCCTCAGTGCTAAAACACCTAATTGTCATTAACCCCTAAACCACCAGATCACCCACAGTAACATCCTCCATTGCTAATATTCCCTAACTGCTATTCTCCCCATAACCATCATAACCCCATATGCAAAAGTCACATGGTCTGGTGGTCTTATAATCGATTGGCCAAGGAGGAATTTTGTTTTGGCTGGGTATGCAAAACATTTATATTTACTTAATAAAGGTTAGGTTTTAGCTAAATATTTTTAAGAGAGGAAGCATTAAACTCCTTTTTCTTCCTTCTCTCTATTTTTCCCAGTATATTAATTTGTATACAGAAACATTTTCTAAAAAAGTACATTTTTAAATAAATTAAAAGGGACAAAAGTCAAAATTAAAGTTTTATGATTCAGACAGAACATGCAGTCTAGTCAAAATTAAACTTTCATTATTCAGATAGGGCATACAATATTAAAAACCTTTCCAATTTACTTTTATCATCAAATTTGCTTTGTTATCTTGCTTTGTTGGAAGCTAAACCTAGGTAGGCTCATATGCTAATTTCTAAGCCTGTGAAGGCCGCCTCTTATCTTAGTTCATTTTGACAGTTTTTCACAGCTAGACAGCAATAATTCATGTGTGCCATATAGATCACATTGTGCTCACTCCTGTGGATTTACCTATGAGTCAACACGGATTGGCTAAAATGCAAGTCTATCAAAATAACTGAAATAAAGGGGCAGTCAGCAGAGGCTTAGATACAAGGTAATCACAGAAGTAAAAAGTATATTTATATAACAGTGCTGGTTATGCAAAACTGGGGATTACAAATTCTGGAGTAGAGTGTGTCTTAAAGAAATTTTCCACTTTACTTTAATTATCAAATTGTGCACAGTAGGCCTGAGCATTCAGATAATTTGTTATGATCCGTATGCGGAAGAACGAGGACGCATTTATTCTTGTGAAAGTGAAACACACTAAGATCTGTGCAAATCCAGATTTAAAGGGACATGCCACCCACATTTTTTCTTTTATGATTTAGAAAGAGAATGCAATTTTAAACATCTTTCTAATTTACTTATATTATCTAATTTGTTTTATTCTCTTGATATTCTTTGATGAAAAGCATATCTATATATGCTTACTAGCTGCTGATTGGTTGCTGCACATAGAAGCATCATGTGATTGACTCACCATGTGCATTGCTTTTTCTTCAAATTAGGATATTTTGAAAATGAAGCAAAATAAATTATGGAAGTAAATTGTAATGTTGTTTAAATTTCTATTCTCTATCTGAATCATGAAAGAAAGATTTTGGGTTTAGTGGCCCTTTAAGTGTGTTTCACTTTCACAAGAATAAATGAGGCTCTGAAAAGACAAAATCTGTGAGCCACCTTCTTCCACATTCAGATCATGATGAATGATCCAAACGCACAGGCCTAGTGCACAGTCCTTTTCATATGCACACTTGAGGCACCAGTTTCTACGGAGCATGTGGAACTGTTCCCAGTGTATACGTACATAAGTCTGCAATTGGCTGATGGCTGTCACATGATACAAGGGGGTCTGCAAATTTGACAGATACAAAAATCTACTGCTTATTTAAAATTCAGACAAGGTGCTATTGCATTGTTTTTTTATTATGAAGTTATTGGTTATGCAATTTTAATGTATTTATTGATCCTTTAAGAGTTATAAAATGTAATCTAATAACTCTAAACACTGCTACAACTGAGAAACAAAACATCCCAACAATGGTGGGTAGATCTACAAAGGAAAAAAGCTGCCATAAAGCTATACTTTTTTAGGAGTCAGGATAGCATTTTCTTTTTGTTACAAATAAAAATTTCTAAAACTATTTAGGGAAAGAAAAAAAAAACAGATTCTGTTAAACTCCCACACTTCTTAACTAAATTGTATAAAAAGAAGCATATTTGGAAAATAAACAGAACTGCATTTGTAAATTGGTCATTTCAATTTTGAATGTCAGTCTTTTATACTGAGTCAATTCTAGAATATTAACAGACCTTGCGGTACATAACAAGAAATACAGAATGTTACAATAAACATACCTGGACCTTGGTGGTTCTCCAAAAACATCATTTTTTACCCAGTGCCCACTTGCCAAAGCCATCTTCTAGTATCTACAATTAAAGCAAACAAAAAACCTTGAAAGAAAATTTGTGCAGGCAATAAACTGAACAATGGAAAATAAATAGTCTATTGCTATTAATATAGGGTGACCATATTGCCGCTTTAAAAAAGGACACATATGAAAAATACATATGTCAGGGCTGTTTTCAGTGCTGTTTAAATACGTTTTGTATAAGAACCCTGACATATGTATTTTTCATATGTGTCCCTTTTTAAAGCGGCAATATGGTCAGCCTATATTAATACAATTATTTTAAGCAGCTAATTAAATGTAAGCTGATCAACATGCAATTTCTACAAGTTTTTATCAATGCTAATTACATAGTAATGTTTTATGCCACTTACCTGAGTAAAGTAAGATGCACTTGCTTAAAGACGTGTATAATTCTTTCTGTTTCTTGAACAAGAATAGCCACACAATAAGGATATTGGAGTTTTTAATATTAAAGATCGTGACTTGGAGGCTTGGTTGATGGTTTATTTTACTTGGCACTAGATGTTGCTATGACAGTGTACACAAAGTATGAAATTTGTATAGAGTGCTTCCTTTTATAAAGCAAACACATGGCAGGTACACTGATATATTACCTTCTTTGTTTCAGCGTATCCAGTAGATCTCATTTCAAGCAGGTATTTGGTTTACTTTGCAAGAAGTCAGGTCAACAAAAGGGGGTTTCCAAAACATTTCACAATAACATATTTGTTATGGGCTTTAGCCCTTTAAAACATGTGACTCAATGCAAAGTTTACTAGTAAAACGGGTACAAATAACAATAAATGAAAATAATTGAATAAAATAATATATAGACCATTATATTTCATTTCATTACTGATGCATTAAACTGTAAAAAAAATATCAGCTTACATCTCTCATATAATAGTACCAATTTATACTTAGATTTTATTTGATCATTTTTCTTTTGTGTCAAAATCTGCATAACATTAAATAGCACAGATCATTCATTTAGAAATGTTTCATTTTTCCCTTAGAACAGTAAAATAAATCATTTCTAAAACATGAGGAAATAGACAGGCTCAACTAAAGCAAACGAGACACATTTTATTAAAGGGAAAGTAAAGTCAAAATTAAAGATTCATGATTCAGATAGAGTATTAAATGTTACATAACTTTTCAATTTACGGAAATAATCAAATTTGCTTTGTCTGCTTGGTATTCTTTGTTAATGAGTAAACCTAGGTAGGATGATAGGAGCTTAGGATCGTGCATGTGTCTTTGGTACTCTATGGCAGAAGTCTCCACCTATGTATAACAATGCTATAAACATTAAAGGGACAGGAAACCTCAACATTTTCTTTAATAATTTGGATAGAACATAAGATTTTAAACAACTTTCCAATTTACTTCTATTATCAAATTTGCTTCATTCTCTTGTTATCCTTTGCTGAAGGAACAGCATTGCACTACTGACAGCTAGATACACACATCTAGTTAGCCAATCACAAGAGACAAATGTGTGCAGGCACCAATCAGCAGCTAGCTCCCACTAGTGTAGGATATGTGCATATTATTTTTCAACAAGGTATACCAAAAAAACAAAGCACAGGAATCATACAAGTTTAATTTTGACTTTCCTTTCACTTTAATGCAAACCCCACTGCCAGATGGCTAAAAAACACATGCACGCTCTTGAGCTCCCCTAGGCATATGTTTAACAAAGGATACCAAGAGAACAAGCAAAATTGAGAATATAAGTAGATCAGAAAGTTGTTTAAAATATCCAATCTGTTTAAGTTTAATTTTGACTTGATGGTCCCTTTAAGTAAGCACAGTTAAGTTATAGGGGCCGATTTACCAAGCCCCCGTATGGGCCCCAATGCCTCTTAAGACCGCTGCTCCTTAACTCGTCCGCCACCTCTGAGTCGGCGGACAACAATCAGCCAGATCGGATAGTATCGGGTTGATTGACACCCCCTGCTAGTGGCCGATTGGCCGCGAATCTGCAGGGGACGGTATTGCACAAGCATTTCACAAGGAATTCTTGTGCAATGATAAATGCCAACATCGTATGCTGTCGGAATTTATCGATGTGGGGCGGACATTAATAAATCGGCCCCAAAGTGTTAAATATAGAGGGCAAATTTAGCCAGGACAAAAATAACACTTGAATTTGATACAATAGCACACACATAGCCAGTCTGACTGTCCTGTTCAAAATTTGTTAGATGCATAGACACACGTGTACCAAAAAAAAATAACTTTAAATACATATGTTTACATTTACTGTCATTAAAGGGACATTAAACTGTTGGGTACAACTAAAATAGCATGGTTACTATTCAATATGCTATAGTTATTCCTCCTATGCATACAGACCTCTTCAAAGCTTCATACTGGGCGCCGCTATAGTGGAGCACACATATTCTTGCATCCTGTGTAGGGTTGCAAGCAGTCCCAAACAAAAAACTGGGTAATATGTATGTGACTGGGCACAAAGGTTGGTGAGGTCACAAAATGTCCCCCCAAAAGATCTACCATAGCCTGCACTCTTGATTCTACCATGTATAATTTCACAAGTAAACAATAATTTTACCCCTTTGGTTGCCAGTAATGCAGAAACAGTAGACATCCTATATTATAAAAGACAAGAGTTTGTCTGAAGCCGTCATGCGCAGTTCAGACAAACTCTTGCCGCTGCACGCGCACCCTTGGCCAGCTGTTCGCACGCGCAACCCACTTAGCATTGTTTGTTAGCACCCCGCACGCGCACGCGCCTTACCGCACACTCTCAAAACTGATTTGAGCCCCATTGTTTGTGAACCTTACCGCACACTCACACTCACAAACTGATTTGAGCCCCATTGTTTCACACTCACAAACTGATTTGATCCCCATTGTTTCACACTCACAAACATTTGAGCCCATTGACCCCCCTTGCTGCGCACGCACACTTTGAGCCCCCCGCACGTGCACGCGCACGCGAACCCGTGAAGCCCTAGCCATTGACAACCCCTTAGCCGTTAGACTACTAGCAATGCGCACGCGCACGCGAAGCCCTAGCCATTGACAACCCACTTAGCCTCAATGCGCATGCGCACGCGCACGCGAACCCACGCGCACGCAACAGAGACCGGGAGGTACGGGGGGGAAGTGCAGGAGCGCCATAAAAAACAAGATTTTCTCTTCGGAGTCGCTCACACTTCTTGGCCCTCCTGCATAAATTCTACATAGCCGGTCCACGTGGTACATTGGGGCCTGGGCTGCCGGGCCTGTGGGAGACTTCTTATAAAGTTAGCTGGGCCTCCTTAGCCCCTGCCATACATCTGAACCTCCCTGAGGACCCCTTAACCCCTCAAGTAATTGCAGAAAGTGAAGAAGGCCTTAGGCAACCCTATAGGCCCCTTACATAGAGAGAGGGGGGGGGAAAGAGGGGGAGAGAGAGAGGGGGGGAAAAGAGGGAGAGGGGGGAAAAGAGGGAGAGAGAGGGGGGGAAAAGAGGGAGAGGGGGGAAAAGAGGGAGAGAGAGGGGGGGAAAGAGAGAGGGAGGGAGAGAGAGGGGGATAGAGGGGGGAAAAGAGGGAGGGAGAGAGAGGGGGATAGAGGGGGGGAAAAGAGGGAGGGAGAGAGAGGGAGGGAAAAGAGGGAGAGAGAGAGGGGGGGGGGGGAAGAGGGAGAGAGAGAGAGGGGGGAAAAGAGGGAGAGAGAGAGAGGGGGGAAAAGAGGGAGAGAGAGACAGGGGGGGAAAAGAGGGAGAGAGAGAGGGGGGGGGGAAAGAGGGAGAGAGGGGGGGAAAAGAGGGAGAGAGAGAGAGGGGGGGGAAAAGAGGGAGAGGGGGAAAAGAGAGAGAGAGAGGGGGGGGAAAGAGGGAGGGAGAGAGAGGGGGGGAGGGGGGGAAAAGAGGGAGAGAGGGGGAGAGGGATGGAACCGCGGTACATAAAAAATTGGCCCGTGTACACGGGCTTTAAGACTAGTGTTTTTATAATGCATTGAAGCATAGAAGGCCTTTTACATTCAGCTAAAACTGCATAATACAGGATTGTGCATGCTAAACTGAAGTGCATGATATGGCTTGTATGAAGATAGGCAGCTACATTTGTAAGGTATTGAAATAAGAGAACTTTAAAGAAAAGAGAGCAGCAGTCAAAGGAAGAAAAACAACAGCATAATGATCAGTAACATGCTATTGTAGTTCTACAGAGCAGTTTAATGACACTTTTAAATTCATTTACATGGCTTTGGTAAGCAGCCCAGAAAAAAAGCATGTTCCTAGTCTTTGGCCAGAGGTTTCTCTGAGGTGACTTCTGGGACTATATATCGCACTATACCTATAAACACATAATCTCAGGATTCTCACCTTCACAGCTATCTTTCTCTTCTTTTTGTTTTCCTGATATTAGTGGGGGACTGACAACATCCGCATGAGGGGTGGAGTACAGCTTTATAATAGCCTACAATACAATAGTCAGCCACTTACCTCTAAATGAGCTTGGCAATTATAACTTAATATTAACCTTGTTGTAATTACCAGAACACAAATATCCCGTACATGAGAAATAAAAGAACATTAAAAATGGAAGGGGCTATATAATGGTCACAGTGAGATATATTAAAATCTCCTTATAGTGCATTCTGTAATTTCTTTATAATTAGGCTGACCATATTTCCTTGAGACAAAAACGGGACATTGAGATTTCAAAAACGGGACGGGGTTAATATTCTTTATTCATAGGAAAAAAGTAAGATTTTAACAAAAGTTAACTTTTATGATATGAATATAAACTATTGAGCCAACAATGATCCTTCAGTGACAGAAGAACTCATACAACATTTTTTAGGTAGACGTAGAGTACCAATCCACAGTGTTTTCACAATGTTCTCATGATCTAAATTGGGAATGTGACGTGTATATTTTTTAATCACATGCCCTTAACTCAATGTTTCCAAAATTTAAATTATCCTTTATGTTGTCAAGGCAAATTCCCCCATATTAACTGATTTTAAAGGGTAAAAGTGTAGCCTCTGAACAGGCATTACACTTGCGCTGGCCGCACGGTCTGATAACCCTCAAAACGGGACAAAATTAATATTTTTAAAGAAACGACGGGACGGGGGAAGAAACATAAAATAACGGTACTGTCCCTTTCAAAACGGGACGTATGGTCAGCCTATTTATAATGCATTTTAATAGGAAAATTAAGCAGACAGCAAAATATAACTAAAAATCAGTCTCAACCTGTTTGAGGAGACAGTAACACCTTGAGATTTTAAATGATTAACTATGCATAATAAACACATTTTTTAATATAAGGTCATTATTTATTTTGCCCTCTTCAAGCAATTAGGTAAGAAAAGTGTAGATTTTTTAATTCTCAGAACTGGAACTGCACCCTGTTCACTAATGCTAACCCTGCTACATATATTTCCCTATTTTGCGTTAACAGATTGCAAAAGGGCTATCCTTGTTTTCTGCAGGCTAAAGCCCACATTGGCTCATTAAAATAGGGCAAATGGTGGGTGGACTTTGGCCTTTGAAAACAAATGCAGTGAGGAAGTTGTTTTGAAAAATGTTTAGGCTTGGCTGATGATATTTTACAGCAAGACAACTGCAATGTCTTGTGATTACAAGGTGTTTACTGTCCCTTTAAATATAGCAGGGAAACAAACAAACAAAAACAACTTTCTAAAGTGCTTTCATTATTTATTTTTCCCACATTCCTTTAATTTAACTCTGAATATTTTGATCCCCCCACTGTTCCTAAAAAGGCTGGAGTTCATTTTGTAGGCTCATAATTCCTGACTCTGCAACATTTTAAACAGTGATTACATGATGAATACAGGAACTCATTTATATGTTCACCTAATGGGAGAAAACAAAGAAGATAAGGTCAAGATCCTGTAGAAATGTACAAGGATCCCTAGTCTGCAAAACAATAAGGAATTTGGTGAAAAAAAAATGCCATTTTAAATGCTCTTAAAACATTTATTTTGTATGCAGATATTTTGCAATCTAGTGCATAAAATTACCTGGTAACCACAACATATCAGTTTTTACCAATGATGAATTTTAGATTAAAAAATATAATTCTTCCCCTCTGCTGATGCAGCTGTGGACTGTTATCATTTCACCTCTTAAAGGGACACATTGTAAATACATTTTTTTTTACCAATAATCAAACTCCACCCACTTTAGTTATTTGGAGGAGCCAATCTGTAATTGCCTAAATCTTCTTTGCTTGGCTTCATTGGGAAAGATAACAAACTGTAAATTTGGAATAGGTATGTGGTTAGGATTGTGAATCCTGTCATATACACTTTCAGTTTATAATTTTTTTTTTTTTTTTTTTTAAATATTTTTATTGAGAACCAAAAGTACATACAATCAATCAACCATAGTAAAAAATCATTTTCCACAAAGACATCAAAGTATTTACATAGGTTTGACATATGGCATCCAGATACAATACTAAGTGATAAACATCCGATTATACTGTAAACAATATATATATGTCTTAGTATTTGTTAAGAAGCATCTTCAGGTTTAGTAAGGGTCTCAAATAACGGAATATAAATCTAGTGAAAAATTTTAAGTGACAAATATAACCACAATTCTCAGGTATCAAAGTAGTGTCTAGGTCGTCACTAACTATTCAGGGGTGCTGTGTAGAAAGGAAAGGCCATAGGGAAGAGGGCAAGGGAGTCATCTCATGAGGGGTGTCAGAGAAGTCCAGGAAAGGAGGAAGGGTAGGGGAAGAGGGAGCAGAGAAGAGAGAGTAGTATTAGCAATGGAGTTGTGGGGAGTAGAGAGAGAGAGAGAAAAAAAAAAAAAAGGACAAGGACAAGATTAATTGGGGGGGGGGGGTTGATCATATCAATCCGCACGCAATGTCCCCTGGCTCAGTTACCTGGGGAAAAGAAACAATAGCATACAGAAATGTCCGGGATTATTGGATCTGAATCCAGTCTTCCTATATTGCCCAATAGTCCTCCATCCGCTCCAGCGACCTATATGCGAATTTCTCCATGTTGGCCAGATATTGTATTACCTCGCAAACAGAGCGATCTGTTTCCATGCTCTGGCAATACAGAGCTTAGTAGCTGCCATAACATATATCACCAATTGCCTGCTGTATTTAGGCAAGGCCTTATCAAGGATGTGGAAAAGAGCCAGGCCTGGCGTCAGCATCAAAGTTAGGTTCATAGAATGTAAAAGCGTTTCAACATCTCTCCAGAGATCTCGGATCTTCGGGCACGCCCACCAAACATGGGAATTAGAGTCCTCCTCTTCACACATTCTCCAACACCCTGGGGATGTGCTGGTGAACATTTTTGACAGTTTAGTAGGCACTCTGTACCATTGCAATATAAGTTTCATATAGCTTTCAAAAATCGTTATACAATGGATCGTTTTTTTTGTCAGCTGAATTGCGTTGCTCAGTCTCAGTCTGAAATATTCAAGGCTAGCTCCCTACACCACAATTTGATTTGGCTCGGGAGGCCCACCGAGTGGTCTTGTAGCATTGCCTTGTAATGGAATGTAAGAGGCTTCACCGTCCCCATCTCTTGCAGCCACCTCTCTTCCCACTTAGAATAGGGCCTTAAGGTTTGAGTCCCAAATCTCCAAGAATGCAGCAAGCTGAGTATCCTACAGCATTCAAAGTACAGCCATATGGGAGAGCCCCGTAGTAGATCAAGTATTTGGTGGACCGTCATAAGCCTACCATCGGAAAACAGATGTTCCACCGCATCAATATTGTGCTGTGCCCAAAATTCTACATGGATATTTGGGAGTTCCCACAAGAGACCCCTCATCTGGTGGATCAGCGAGGGGTGTGGGGCGATCTCTGTGTGGTGTCTGAGCTCATGCCATATTTTAATATTTTGCTGTACTATAGGGTTAGTAACCCTGCCAACTAGTTGTTTATGTCTGTGAACCCACAGAGCGCTCGGGAGGTCTAAGCCTTCAGGTAGGTGAAGTTCCTCAAGTCTGTACCATTTCGGCTTCTCTCTAGCGGGGCCCCAGGCTGTGATTTGTGACAATCTAGCAGCTTCATAGTAGAGGAATATATTCAGAAAAGACACCCCCCCCCTCTAGAGAATTCCCTCTGCATGATTTTATAGCTAATCCGAGGTGTTTTCTTCATCCAAACATACTTGGAGAAGAGCCGATGGATTTGCTGTAGGGTGCCGTGCGGAATATTCAACGGGATGCATCGGAACAGGTATAACACCTTAGGGAGTAGCGACATTTTTACTGTAGCTATACGCCCCATCCAAGAGATCTCTCTGAAGTCCCATCTGCGTATCAAAGAATGTAGCTCTGCAATTAGAGCATCAAAATTTAATGATAGGATATTATTCAGGTCCGCGCTTAGGTGAATTCCCAAGTGCTTAATAGACGTTGTGGACCAGTGGAAATCATACATTTCCTGCAGGAGTAGGAGCTGCTCGCTAGGCAGATTGATACTATATGCCTCTGTTTTTGACAAGTTTATCTTGTAGTAGCTCAAGGTGGAAAAAACTGCAGGAACCGAATTCACAGGGTTCGTAAGAAAAAGAGTGAAATCATCTGCGTACAGCGCACTTTTTTCTTGGCAGGGGCCCACCATCATTCCCTCAATAGAAGATGACGTGCATATCATCTCTGCTAAAGGTTCCATGACTAGTGCAAATAGCAGGGGGGACAGTGGGCAACCCTGCCTGGTTCCGTTAGAGATGTCAAAGGGTGGGGAGCAAAAGCCCATCCCTCTCACCTTGGCACTTGGACTGGAGTATAAGACTCTGATCATGGTTATAATTCCGGGTGGTAAGCCAAATGTCTATAAGACCCTCCACATGTATTCCCATCTGACCCTGTCAAACGCCTTTTCGGCATCTAACGACAGGACCAGAAGGGGAGTGTCTTTTCTCTTTGCTTCAGAGAAGATAGATATCAGACGTCTGGTATTGTCTGGTCCTTGCCGACCATATACAAAGCCAACTTGGTCTGTATCAATTAGGGAGGGCAACAAGGGGGCCAATCTATCCGCGAGAACCTTAGAGTACAATTTTATGTCCACGTTGATCAATGAAATAGGGCGGAAATTGCTACAATGGGATGGGTCTTTACCTGGTTTAGGTATCGCAACAATAGTTGCTTCTAAGTATTCCTTAAGTATCTGTCCTCCCGACCCAATTTTGTTATACGTGAGACATAAGACAGGTTTAAGTTGTGTCTGAAATTTTTTGTAGAGTTGCCCCGGGAACCCATCCGGACCCGGGGCTTTGTCGTTTTTTAATTGCTTAATAGCTAGTCCAATCTCTATCTCTGTGATAGGTTCAACTAGCTTATCTCTGTCCTCCTCTGAGATTGTGGGGAGATTCAACTTTCCCAAGAAGGAGGAGATGGCCTGAGAAGGCACGGCCTTAGGGCTCTCATGGGATTCAATGTTATAGAGGCGTTCATAAAAGTCTGCAAAAGTTTTCCCTATCTCATCCGGGGCATTTATCTTTCGCCCCTTGTGATGAAGGAATGGTATGCGGGAGCCAGCTATTTTCTGTTTCAGTTTGTTTGCCAGCATCGAGCCAGCTTTGTTGCTTTTGGAATACATGACCATTTTAAATCTCGAAAGGGCTTGTTTAAATTTTTCCGTTTCCAGGTTTTTAATCTGTGATTTTAAGTCCAGAATCTCAGCTGACAAGCTAGCTGTAGGGGCCAGTTTATTTTGCTGCTCTTTTGACCTCAGATCGCAGGTCAACTTACCAAGCGGGGCACCCCACTTTTTTTTTAATACTAGTTGTCTTTGCTATACAGAATCCTCTGATATAGGCCTTCAAGGCTGCCCACCTAATTTGGTGTGAGGTCTAATTGGGTTTGTTAGTCTCTAGGAATTCCTCAATTTTGTCCGTCAAGTCAGGGACAAAGGCGGCATCTTCCCATAAGAACTTGGGGAGTTTCCAGGACGGTCTGATCAATGCAGACCCCTCAATGTCAATGTACATTGTGACAGCGTCATGGTCTGACCACGGGCAGCTGCATATGCTAGAATTAGTGATACTATTCATGGACCAAGAGTCTACAAAGAAGTAATCTAACCTCGAGTACGACCGATGAGGAGGTGAAAAGTATGTATAGTCTTTTGATTCCGGGTGGCATGCTCTCCACACATCGCACAATGCCGATTGGTAAATGAGGTTTCGAAATTTAGGGGCCATGGATTTAGAGTAATTATCTAAGATTTTGCCGTTTGGGATTTTCTTCTCCAAACAGGGGTCCCAGATTAAATTAAAGTCACCCCCTAATATCAACATGCCTTGTTTTAGGCCTTCTATGAAGTGCAACAACGTGCGCAAGAAAGCTATCTGGCCCTGGTTGGGGGCATAGAGGTTTACTAGAGTGTAGAGGTGCGAGTTGAGTCTACATATCACCAGCAGAAACCTCCCTTCCGGGTCCGTCTCCACATGTATCTGCTGATATGCCACCGCTGCACTAACATAGATTGAGACGCCTCTGCTTTTCTCGTGGTAAGTTGAACTGAGTACCACTGGGTAGTACTTAGACTTCAGGGTTGGGATGTTAGTTGAGGACCAGTGCGTCTCTTGTAAAAAGGACACATCACACCGAAGTTTCCTCAAGTATGACTGCATCATACTTCACTTCGCGGGCGAATTAAGTCCCTTTGTGTTAAGGGAAACAAATTTGAGGTCAGGGCTCATTGTGGCGGGGAGACAGAGAAAAAAAAAAAAAGGGGGGGGGAAGAGAGAAGAAGAGATAGAGAGGGATGTGGGTGGAGAGGTAAAGATAAGTTATAGGAACAGTAACGACCAAGGAGGAGGGGTCAGAGGATTGTTACTAATATGTTCTCTCTGTCATTGTTTGACCCTCAATTATGAGAATATGGACAATGAGTCACTTTGTGGATTCGAGTGAATCTGTGTTCTCTTGCTTACTTTCGGTAAGCTATGGTATTACCCTTGGGGGGGCGGATGAGTAAAGTCTAGCGACCATCTAGACTAGTGTCCAAAAAAGGGGAAACAGAGAGGAGGGGTTAAGGTCCGGGCCGGGGCACAAGTCTGTAGTCGGGGGTCCGTGTCATCCAATATATTTATTTTATAGCTCCCGTCTGTTACTCTAGATGTGGATAGGGAAGAAACGAAAGTCATACCCAACTGTGTAGTAGGGCATCCTGCATCCAAATTATATCGACCTTATTGTATATGTCTCCATCAGAGCTGTGTATATGAGTGGGTTAGTATTGTCGATTAAGCAACAGTGTTGGGTAAGGGTCGTATATAGGTTGTGGGTGAGATCCGTCAGTGTCTGGTTAGTGGCGAAAATGTCAGGAGAAGAGAAAGTAAATGTTAGATAAGCTAGCGCGATGTCTTTAGAACCCCAGCAACATATTTGGCCATACCAACATTTTTCAAACATGACTGCGAAATAAACTGGTGTGGTGTCACCATGATTTCAAAAACATAGCTGTTTATAACAATAACATTTAGACATAATCTGACCTACAAAAATGCCTTTGTTATCAGGGGCAGCGCTTTCTGCTCCAGCAGACATCCCACTTGTCAACCAGTATCTTTATTTTAACTAACCCATATCTTTGAGTGCAAAAACAAAAACATTTCAAGTTAAATAACAGCTTATATAAATAACACAGAACATGACAGAGTATTGTCGATAAAGTAGCAGTTTTGGGTAAGGGTCGTATGTAGGTTATGGGTAAGATCCGTCTGTGTCTGGTTAGTAGTATAAATGTCAGGAAAAGAAAAAGTAGATGTTAGGTAAGCTAACGTGATGTCTTTAGAACCCCAACAACATATTTGGCCATAACAACATTTCTCAGACATGACTGTGAAAGAAACTGGTGTGATGTCACCATGATCTCAAAAACAAAGGTGTTTATAACAATAACATTCAAACATAATCTGACCTGCAAAAATGTTCTTTGTTATCAGGGGTAGCGCTCTCTGCTCCAGTAGACACCCCACTTATCAACAAGTATCTATATTTTAACTAACCCATACCTTTAAGTGCAAAAACAAAACATTTCAAGTTAAATAACAGCTTATATAAATAACACAGAACAGAAAGAGGTCAACAATGCCCTTTATCAATGTGCGTGTCTAAAGTATCTCAGCAACCTGTAGGGCAGGGCTAGGCGGCCCTCAAAGTGTCAGCAGTGTGGAATGTCTCAGGGCATCTACTATAGACTAAATAGATTAGGGGGCACAAGACCAAATAACTTCACTAGATAAATCAAATTACAGATATAATCTGGTAGAGCAACTGAGATCAATTAGGCATATGTGTAGTCTGGCTGGTACCCTGGTGATCTTTTCCCAAACCCCAAGGATAGGTCCCACCGTATCTGTAGCAAAACTAAGACCTATCGCATGTTAGCCTACAAGTGAAAGTTCTCCATATCAAAATATCCAAGATCTCTATCAGTAAGCGTGTGTGTTACTATTTTAGCTATTGTCATGCTGTATTTTACTTACATCGAAAGTGGGAACCCTACCAAGGGACGAGGGTGTGTGTGAAGTTTGTATGTCGCTAATACTAAGGTGAGGTCGACATCCATCAAGATCTAATGCAGCTAAATATAGGTGTGCAGGAGGGAAAAATAAACCAGCTCAGGTCTCGACAGGTGTCAAGTGTCTCAACACATAGTACTAAGTTACCATAAGCATTCTAAGCAAGGCTAACCGTTACATGCGGCAAGCATCTGAAATAATAGAAAACAAACATAAACATTGCAAATGTAACATAGTATTTAGTCATTTTCACCATAAGTAACATATTAGGATCATAACAACTGGGGCAAAAAGTCTCTTATGGTGCATCCGTGGTTCTGCCCCATTTCCTTGAATGGGGCTAAATGTCTCTAGTCCTGTAACAATACATTTCTTCCCTTTCACAGGGTTGCAACTAGGGGATAGACAAGAATTACCTCCCCTCTCCAAACATGGCAATAAAGAACAGTGATTAATGAAACATACACTTATCAGTCATCGTCGTCTGAGGGATCTTCCGCTCGATCTGATGACAGCTGCTGAGATGCTAAGTTCTGTCTTTTAGAGGAGGCGGGCCTCTGAGTAAGAGGTCTCTACTCAAATGCTGTGGGTCTCAAAATGGAAGATGGTGTGGTGTTTTGTTCTTTTGCCTTAGGAATGGGGGAGACATTCTCCCCGCTTTGGCTGGTGTTAGTGATCCATCCTTTGAGGAGAAGTTGTCCCTTGTCCGGAGTATCTGCCGTGTAGAATCGGCCATCTTTTTGAATCAGTAGTTTAGTGGGATATCCCCACCTGTACTTTATGCCTGCCTGCCTCAATGATTTGGTGACCTCATGAAAGGTGGCTCTCTTCTGTACCGTGTACTGAGATAGATCAGGAAATATTTGTATAGAGTCAAATCTGTTAGACAATGTGGGACGCTGAAACATGGCTCTCAGGATTTGTTCCTTATAGGTAAAATAGTGGAATCTGGCGATCACATCCCTTGGTTTCTCCACTGAGACATTCCTTCCTCTGGGGAGCCTATGCACTCTGTCTATCAGGGTCTCATTAGGGAATCCTGGAGGATGCAGAATTTCACAGAGCTCAATTAGATATTTGCCTAGATCAGTCGGGGCCACTTCTTCAGGAACACCTCTAAATCTCAAATTGTTCCTGCGGGAACGATCTTCCATGTCAGCCATCTTAGCTTCGACAGAGTCCAGTATGTCAACCAGCACCTGTGAGTGGTTAGCTAAATTCCCCTGCTCTACTGTTAGATCCTCCTGCTTTTTCTCCATAACGTCAATACGTTCACTGATAACGCCAATATCTCTCCTGAGATCTGCAGCAGATCCCCTGATGGCCTTGGTGAGAGATTCCTGCAAGGAGTTCATTCTTTGAGTAAGAGTAGTGACAATGTCCGAGGCCACTGAGCCCGAGATGTTGTTTTCTGCTTCTGAAGCTTCTTTCATTTCAGGACCACTATCTAGCAGTTGCTGTGGGGTGTTAAGTGCAGTTATGGGTCTCCCAGCAGCAGGTTTAGCCTTGAAATGATCCACCACAGATTTCCTATATTCTGAAGGGTTAGCAGTTTTCCTCCTAGAGCCTTGTGGCATGGTAGAGACAGTGGAGGTTCAGCAGGCGGACAACAATGTTGGACAATGTGTTTAAGCAGAGACCTCCCAGTAAAATATATGGGATAAATTTCTTTTTTCACAATCTTTTAATATGCCATCTTATGCCCCGGCCGTAAGGACCTCCATCCCTTAGTGCATGCTGTGAGCCATGCGGAGCAGCAGAGGAAGGTTTACAGCCATAGATCAGGGAGATGTATTAGAAAGGGCTCTCCTTCAGCAATAAGTGACGGCAGCTATATAGACCCCCCCTAGGGAAATGCCTCCTATTGGCCAAGACGGTAAAAGGTTAGGGGGTATGACCCACAGGCCCCTAGCACCTGCGGGAAAAGAAGCGGGGGGCCAGCTGAGGACACTAAAAGTCAAAGTTCAAGGTAGGACAAAGCTTTTATTTTAGCGGCAGTTTCCCTCTGTTGTGAGAGGAAATTTGATCCGGAAGATCAGGAAATATATATTCCCTTTTTAAGGTCAAGAAATAAGTGACATCAGCTTACTGTGGGGAACATGTGGTGGCAAAAAGTTCCCTTCTGGTAAAGGAGTGTTACAGCTGGTATAGTATATAAACAATATAGTAGATGCGTATGCAGTTGAATCTATACACATTCATTGCCCTCAGGGTGGAAAAGGATATTATCCGTTAAATGCCCTGTTGCAGAATCCTCGACAGAGCACAGGCCAGGGGTGTATAGCTGGCAAAGTTGGTAAATATGAGCAGTGAAGCACTGATGTTAATACTGGTCTCTGTGACAACCGTACTGCAGCATATATGTACCAGGCCTGGGTAGGTGTATGGTATTTGCGCTATTGCCTGCACTTAGTTTTAATTAATTAGTCAGTCCTAATATTTCAGAGTTGAGCCAGTCTCTTTAGCTTGTGATCAGTGCTTGCAGTGTTCCGGAGCGGAGCCCCGACCCTCCGGAACAGATTATATTGTGCTCTGACTGCATATGCCCCCTAGTCACCCAGCCATCTAAATGTCTTTTTGGGGTTAGGTTTACACCCCTGACCTGGCCGGATAGTAATTTATGGAGAGTGTCTCACCCTATCACGCAGCTTGTCGGATCGTTGTTTCCCGGTTCAGAGCAGAGGGCGCCTTCTTCACAGCAGACGCCTGATGACGTCACCGGGCAATGGCGTGTTTTCGCGCCCTTTCGTACCGATAGCTGAGTGTGGCTGGTAGGTGTTTAAAAAGGCTTTCTCAGCTCACAATATCTCTCCGCTTCTGGTCACCGGTATGTCTGATGCTCCGCACCTAGCCCAGAGGAGTTCTTGAGTCAAGCTGATAAGGTGCTCAGCTCACGCCTCTCCTGTGCTGAGATTTCCAGACGAGAAAATGGATGTTAAGTCCTTAAATTATTGTTCGGACAGGTTTCCCACAGCTCCTCAGTTTCAATGGGTCAATAAAATATAAAAACTTGGGAAGAAATGTGTCTTTTAATTCGTTTTTAAGGATAGGTATGCAGGAGCTCTGTAAAGTTGAGACCGCTCATAGCTCAGGCTAGCTCCGCCCCCTTCAGTTTTTAATTTTAAGACTTAAATTACAGGAAAGTTATGCAAAATTAATCATGAAAATTTATTGCAAAGTTGTTTTACTATGGATAATTAAGTTTTTTATATTACAAACGCCTAGATTTAGAGTTTTGTCAGTAAAGATCTGCGGTGCTAACGCTGCTTTTTTTTCCAGCGCACCCTTAAGACAACGCTGGTATTTAGAGTTGTCTGAATGGCTGCGTTAGCTCCAGAAAAGGGAGCGTTGAGCATAATTTAGCTCCACTTCAACCCTTAATACCAGCGTTGCCTACGGTAGCGGTAAGCTGGAAAACGTGCTTGTGCACGATTTCCCCATAGGATACAATGGGGCTGAGCTGGCTGAAAAAAAACCTTACACTTGCAAAAAAGCAGCATTCAGCTCCTAACGCAGCCCCATTGTTTCCTATGGGGAAACAAAAGTTATGTCTACACCTAACACCCTAACATGAACCTCGAGTCTAAACACCCCTAACCTACACTTATTTACCCCTAATCTGCCACCCCCGCTATCGCTGACACCAACATTATATTATTAACCCCTAATCTGCCGCTCCGGACACCGCCGCAACCTAAATTATAGCTATGAACCCCTAATCTACTGTCCCTAACATCACCGACACCTATATTGTATTTATTACCCCCTAATCTGCCCCCCCAACGTCGCCGCCACCTACCTACACTTATTAACCCCTAATCTGCCGACCGGACCTTGCCTCCACTATAATAAATGTATTAACCCCTAAACCGCCGTACTCCCACCTTGCAAACACTATAATAAATTTTATTAACCCCTAATCTGCCCTCCCTAACATCGCCGCCATCTACCTACAAATATTAACCCCTAATCTGCCGCCCCCACCGTCAATGCTACTATAATAAAGTTATTAACCCCTAAACCTAAGTCTAACCCTAACCCTAACACCCCCTAACTTAAATATAATTTAAATTAATCTAAATAAATTTACTATAATTAAATAAATTATTCCTATTTAAAACTAAATACTTACCTATAAAATAAACCCTAATATAGCTACAATATAACTAATAGTTACATTGTAGCTATTTTAGGGTTTATATTTATTTTACAGGCAACTTTGTATTTATTTTAACTAGGTACAATAGCTATTAAAAAATAGTTAATAACTATTTAATAGCTACCTAGTTAAAATAAGTATAAAATTACCTGTAAAATAAATCCTAACCTAAATTACAAATACACCTAACACTACACTATCAATAAATTAATTAAATAAATTACCTACAATTAGCTAAACTAAAATACAATTAAATAAACTAATCTATAATACAACCCCCCCCACTAAATTACAGAAAATAAAAAAAAATTTACAAGAAGTTTAAACTAATTACACCTAATCTAAGCCCCCTAATAAAATGAAAAAGCCCCCAAAATAATAAAATGTCCTACCCTATTCTAAATTACAAAGTAATCAGCTCTTTTACCAGCTCTTAAAAGGGCCTTTTGCGGGGCATTGCCCCAAAGTAATACAACCCCCGCCAACATTTAAACCCACCACCCACATACCCCTACTCTAACCCACCCGAACCCCCCTTAAATAAACCTAACACTAACCCCCTGAAGATCTCCCTACCTTGAGTCGTCTTCACCCAGCCAAGCCGAATTCTTCATCCAAGCGGAGCAACAAGAGGTCCTCCATCCGGTAGAAGTCTTCATCCAAGCGGGGCAAGAAGAGGTCCTCCATCTGGTAGAAGTCTTCATCCAAGCAGGGTCTTATATCTTCATCCATCCGGATTGGAGCGGAGCCATCTTCCATCCAGCCGACGCTGAGCCATCCTCTTCAACCGACGGACTAACGACGAATGACGTTTCCTTTAAGGGACGTCATCCAAGATGGCGTCCCTCGAATTCCGATTGGCTGATAGGATTCTATCAGCCAATCGGAATTAAGGTAAGAAAAATCTGATTGGCTGATTCAATCAGCCAATCAGATTGAAGTTCAATCCGATTGGCTGATTGAATCAGCCAATCGGATTGACCTCACATTCTATTGGCTGATCGGAACAGCCAATAGAATGTGAGGTCAATCCAATTGGCTGATTGGATCAGCCAATCGGATTGAACTTCAATCTGATTGGCTGATTGAATCAGCCAATCAGATTTTTCCTACATTAATTCCGATTGGCTGATAGAATCCTATCCATCATTCGTCGTTAGTCTGTTGGTTAAAGAGGATGGCTCCACGTCGGCTGGATGGAAGATGGCTCCGCTCTGCTCCGGATGGATGAAGATAGAAAACCCTGCTTGGATGAAGAATTCTACAGGATGGAGGACCTCTTCTTGCCCCGCTTGGATGAAGACTTCTACCGGATGGAGGACCTCTTGTTGCTCCGCTTGGATGAAGAATTCGGCTCGGCTGGGTGAAGATGACTCAAGGTAGGGAGATCTTCAAGGGGTTAGTGTTAGGTTTATTTAAGGGGGGTTTGGGTGGGTTAGAGTAGGGGTATGTGGGTGGTGGGTTTTAATGTTGGGGGGGTTGTATTTTTTTTTTAAAGGTAAAAGAGCTGATTACGTTGGGGCAATGCCCCACAAAAGGCCCTTTTAAGGGCTGGTAAAAGAGCTGATTACTTTTTAATTTAGAATAGGGTAGGGTATTTTATTATTTTGGGGGGCTTTTTTTATTTTATTAGGGGGCTTAGATTAGGTGTAATTAGTTTAAACTTCTTGTAAAAAAAAATATTTTCTGTAATTTAGTGGTTTTCTTTTTGTATTATAGATTAGTTTATTTAATTGTATTTTAGTTTAGCTAATTGTAGGTAATTTATTTAATGAATTTATTGATAGTGTAGTGTTAGGTGTATTTGTAACTTAGGTTAGGATTTATTTTACAGGTAATTTTGTAATTATTTTAACTAGGTAGCTATTAAATAGTTATTAAATATTTAATAGCTATTGTACCTAGTTAAAATAAATACAAAGTTGCCTGTAAAATAAATATAAATCCTAAAATAGCTACAACGTAACTATTAGTTATATTGTAGCTATATTAGGGTTTATTTTATAGGTAAGTATTTAGATTTAAATAGGATTAATTTATTTAATTATAGTAAATTTAGTTTGTTTAATTTAAATTATATTTAAGTTAGGGGGGTTAGGGTTAGACTTAGGTTTAGGGGTTAAAAACTTTATTATAGTAGCGGCAACGGTGGGGGCGCCAGATTAGGGGTTAATATTTGTAGGTAGGTGGCAGCGATGTTAGGGAGGGTAGATTAGGGGTTAATAAAATTTATTATAGTGTTTGCGAGGTGGGAGTACAGCGGTTTAGGGGTTAATACATTTATTATAGTGGCGGTGAGGTCCGGTCAAGAGATTAGGGGTTAATAAGTGTAAGTAGGTGTTGGTGACATTGGGGAACGGGCAGATTAGGGGGTAATAAATATAATATATAGGTGTCGGCGATGTTAGGGGCAGCAGATTAGGGGTTCATAAGTATAATGTAGGTTGCGACGGTATCCGGAGTGGCAGATTAGGGGTTAAAAAAATTATTATAGGGTTTGCAATGTGGGGGGGCCTCGGTTTAGGGGTTCATAGGTAGTTTATGGGTGTTAGTGTACTTTGTAGCACAGTAGTTAGGAGCTTTATGTTCCCGCGTTAGCCCATAAAGCTCTTAACTACTGACTTTTTTTGTCGGTAGGAGTCTTGTCGGTAGAGGCTCTATCGCTCACTTCTTCCAAGACTCGTAATACCAGCGTTAGGCAAATCCCATTGAAAAGATAGGATACGCAATTGACGTAAGGGGATCTGTGGTAGCCTCGAGTCGCGGAAAGAAAGTGAGCGGTAGACCCTTTCCTGCCTGACTCTAAATACCAGCGGGCGGTAAAAAGCAGCGTTAGGACCCCTTAACGCTGCTTTTGACAGCTAACGTCAAACTCTAAATCTATGCGAAAGTGTTTCCTGTCCCTTTAATGCCGGTGTGTTTCTGACCACATTTCCATATTTACACAATACTGAGGATGCTGCCAATATAACCCTTATCACATTGTTGCAATTATGTTGTACTGGGAACAATATTGTAAGAACAGTATGTTAATTTTAAGATTGGAGTTAAAAATTAAGGTGATTCCAGCTATTGCTGTGGGGTGGCAATATTAATATTATAATAATTATTAACATTTCATTTTATAGTACCACAAAATTCCGTAGCTTTGACATCACTCCACTAAAATACACTGACCTGTTACTTTTAAATCTAAGTAATCCCTGAAGAAGTTTTATAAACACAACATAATTAGGGCTAGATTACAAGTGAAGCGCTAAATTATTGCGCTCCTGCAAAGCTCGCGATAGCAATTAATGCTCCAAAACTTAAAACAGACATTAAATCTCTGGTTAATTTTCTAAAAGTGCCACAAATGCCTTCAAAATAGAGGGCATTGTAGTTTTTTTTTTTTAAATAGTTTTTTTTATTGAGGTTCAAGAAAAAATACAAAGCAAAGTAATACAAATGTAAACAAATTACATCTAATATGCTGGTGTACAGAGTATATATAAATCTAAACAGCAAGGATTTGGCCAAAGTAAAGAGAATAGTAAGAAAAACATAACCGGTATGACTGAACATCCATAAAAAAGGACATTTCTCTAAATCAAAATATTTTTGCCAGATGTACACTAGAAAATAGAACCTTTTTATTTTTCCTTTATCCTTTATTATCTTGATTTTCAAGTCAAAAGATCCTCAAAACATTGCAGGGAGGGGGGGGGGGGGGCGCTAAAGAAATAAAAATGTATTCCCAAACCAACCAGGTGGAATTTACTGGGTCATTCAACAAGTGCATATAAAGGATTATTCATAAGATACATATGTTTTATGTAATAGGATAAATATTTTCACTGTGTAAAGGGAAAAAGGAGCTATTAAGTGACACTGGGGCTAAATTTATATAACTCCTGCCTGGCATCCATATAGTTCAGTTGCCTAACTGTTCAACGAAGACTCAGATCAATAGTACCCCATACAAAGGCAGCCAATACAATTGAAATAACAGTGTTTGTACTAAAATTGAGTAGAATATTTCCAAAAGTAATATTGATTCTCACTGTATAACCCAACAAATAATTATACCATTAATGTTAGGAGTCCGACCATTACTCTGAGCCTCTATTTAAGGGTTATGATCGTATATCAGAAATATAGAGCATCAGACCATAAATAGTTTCAGGAAAAATATAAGGAAGAAAAAAACAAAAAACAAACAAACAGAGAAATCATTCTCTGCAATTAATGTGTATGACTATGTTTTGGGTATATAGGGTAAGTAGCCCCTAAGGCATGTCCACCATAATGGAGCCAATATTCACTCTAAAAGAGAAAGGGGACTATTCTATTAGCACTTAAGTTGTAGACATGTTATCAAGGGGTATAAATATAGCGCAAGGAATTTAACAGCCCATTTTCAGACCTTCATAATCAATTTTTTTTTCTTCTCTTTCTCTTTTTTTTTTACATCTCGTATAACAGAACTAAGTTGCAGCTCAGATGTTTGTTAAAATCCTAACATTTTAATAGCTATATATTTTCCATAGGTATTATATACTGCCACCCTGCCGTGAGGGCACGGGCCCTATGCCCCACCACAAGGTGCATGACATAGCAATAGACAGATTAACTTGGTTTTCTTGATTAGGTTTATAATATCGAAGGTACAGTGTAGTGTAGGAGTACTTATATTGGACGCACTTGTCCTCTATACTTTTTGCATATTTGGGCACTCTCCCCACATGGACTTACACAACTAAAATGTTACGTACTTGAGATCATCAGTGGTTCCTAACATAAATTATAAAAAACTTCAGTGCTTCCCCCCCCCCCCCCCTTTTCTCTCTTTTTTTTTTAGGTGACATTATGTGCATTAGAGCCTAGCTACCCCCTATCATATTACCATGGGACTGTAGCCTAACTGGTTAATAGGTGTTCATCAGGTTTGAATAAGTGCTGGTTCAACAGAACAGGAGCTGGGATATAATAAGAGTAAAATCAGCTTCCCTATGACAAAATGGCTGATAGGGTATTCGCTCTTAACCCCCCTGAACAAGCATAAGTATATGTGTAATGCTAGGTAGAATACCTTTGGACTGCCTGGCTCAGAATATGGGGTTATGGCTAAGAAAGAATATATAAATAGCTTTTATCCTGCTTGTAAGATCTCCAACAGTTGAATAAACAGAAACAGTAACCAACTAGAAAAATAAATCTTTTGTATAGAAGCACTCTAACCAATAACACAAAACAGGATTAAACAAGGATATAAACCATTTTATACAGCCATATAATTGTACCAATATCATAAAAATGTGTTTTATTATTAGCCAACACCATAGCGGTTCTGTCTTTTTACCAGCTCCAGCATTAGTTTGTTAATCTTGAAGAAGAAAGGGCCATCAGAAACCGGCATGTCAGATCCACATTGAAAAAAAATTGTCGTTATATATAGGGACCTGTGGCGCTTGAAGCCCCTCTCCTGGGCCCAAACTATGTCTTCTCTCTCTTCTATGTCTGAAAGGTTAGATTACGCAGTCCCCTTCAAACGTTTTCCACACTCTGTGGTAATTTCTTGGTACCGGGCTAGTTGAGAAGGATCGTACCACATGTACGAGACTGCAGAAGTTATATCCATTTGTATGAAAGAGAAGACTGAGCTCAGGGTCTCCCCTACTTCCGAATCCTCCGGTACGTCTTCTACTGATAGAAACCTGATGTCTGTTAGTCGCCCAAGCCTGCAATACAGAGGATATAGCGCAGGTCTGCTTAAGGGAATGTCTGAGTTCTCCTGAGCCGTGTGTACTGATGCGATGCAGCTTAAAACACCTTATTCAGGGTTGGCACGGTCGGCTTCCTGTGTTAGTGGAAGCATTAAGGAGAATAGTATGGATGTGAGGTTTTCCTTTAGGCTCTGGAAATGCACATTTATAAGCTGTTGGGCCTGTTGTTCCCAAGCTCCCAATGCCTGCATACTGATAGTATTGCTGGAGTATGAATGTTTTCCTTATGTCTTTGTCAGATAGCCTCAGTATGTGAATCTTTTAGGGAAGCGATTGAAGCCCCCGTTCTTCTCCTAGTTATATAATATTAGATATTGCCTTTTCCACCGGGATTCTCAGAAGAATAAAGATATGATAACCCAGGCCTATATGCAGGGCAGTAGTTCTCACCACATGGCATTGTTAAAGAGCATATGGTGGCTGTAGATCCTTAAAATGATATATCCATGTTCCTCTCGGTGGATTGAGAATGTTTTTGAGATCTTTAGCGTTATATTAGAAATGCATAGCTTATTTTGGTGAATTTATTCAGGAGTATACCAGGAGCTTCATAGAAACATGTCTGGTTGCTTCGGTAGTTGGCTCCGCCCCCCCCCCCCCGGCATTTTAGTTTTTTTTAAAAAAAATCTAGCTTTTTTTTAATTAAAAACAACTGCACTAGGTGGTTTTTGGGGTCTATAGTTGTGGGAGTGGGGTGTTATATACTGTATATGCACATATTAACACATAAATGTATATAGTCATATACATATATATTAAAAAAAACTGCCCATCGCTGCGCTACTTACCCTCTTCGCTGTGCTAGGTTCTGATGCCGTCTCGTGAGCACAATGCTTCTTACCAATGTAAACGCTAGCTTGTGTTTACATTGCGATTGACTTGTAATACCAGTGCACATTATCGTGCACTGGTATTACAAGCGATATTTAGCGTTTCACTTGTAATCTGGCCCTTAATTGGTAGTTAGTCGAGCATAAGCTAATTCCTTTTTTTTATTTAAGAATTGCAATTGCAGGGTTTTTTTTTATTTATTATTTTTATGCAATACAGGGTTACAACATGGTAAAAATAAATATTGTATAGTCAAATCCAGGAATAAGGCATTCAATATTGGTTGCGTTTCAAGATAAGTTCTCTCAGTCAATTTTTTAATAGAAGCAGAGGTCTTTAATGTTCCTTCATGTCTGGGGTGGCAATTGCAGTTTTTACAGTTTGTAGTCAGTTATTTTTATCTCAATGTTTAAAGGGACACAAAACCCAACATTCAGATAGAGTATACATTTTTAAACAACTTTCCAATTTACTTCTCTTATCAATTTTGCTTCATTCTATTTGTATCCTTTATTGAAGAAGCAGCAATGCCCTACTGGGAGCTAGCTGAACACATTGGTAAGCCAATGAAAAGGGGCATACAAGTGCAGCCACCAATCAGCAGCAAGCTCCAAGCTCCCAAGCCTTCTTAGATATGCTTTCCAACAAAGGATACCAAAAGAATGAAGCAAATTAGATAACTGAAGTCAATTTGAAAGTTGTTCTTAAAATTGTATGCTCTATCTGAATCTTGAGAATCTTGGGTGTCATGTCATAGTTGCCAACATTTCAAAGATATTTCCAGGGACACTTTGCAGCAGAGCAAGCATGCAGGTTACTGGAGTATTGACGACCTACTGTTAAACTGCTCCGTTCACTCAGTTCTGCAATCAAAACACACCCAGTAATAGTATAATTTAGACTTATCCATAGTTTATTATACAGATTACAGCACCAAGCTCTTACACCTACCCAGTCTCTGGAACACATTCTGGGCATATGGTTATTTTTATAACACAACATTAAAATTAGGCAGACAAATAATATGTGAACCCATTCAATAATAATAACACTATTGCATTAGGAATTAATTATATTTAAATAATAAACTACATCTATCTATATATGTATATGTGTGTGTGCATATATACTGTGTGGATATATATATATATATATATATATATATATATATATATATATATATATATATATATATATATATATATATATATATATATATACACCAAATGTTGAGCAAAAGAGGTAGCATTTCCAAAAACATTTCCAGGGACAAAAAAAATCCAGGGACACACAGCAAAATCCAGGGACTGTCCCTGGAAATCAGGGACTGTTGGCAACAATGTCATGTCCCCTTTAGAGGGTATTGTTATTAGGCATATGTATTTATGTGACTACAAATTGTTTTTAAAGTATAAATTGTAATATAGTTGTTGTCCTTTATGACTGAGCTTTTATACAAATTAGTTTATTGTTGTTAAGATATCTATAAATATTTGTCTCATATAAAATCATGTGCTATAAATTTAATTTAACAACATGAACAAAAAAAATGAACAAACAAACAAATAAGGTTATGGTACGATGAAAAATTAGATATAACTAGCCTGTTTTGTATGTAAATCTTTATAAAGTTATTTAGATATTTTTTTATTTAAAATATGTTTACTTTTGGGTGATATTCTTCAGATAAGCCTATTATTTCTTTTATAAATGAGCATTTTATATTAAAAAACAAACAATAAAATGTTATCTATTCTTAAAGGGACAGTCAAGTCTAAAATAAACTTGCATGATTCAGATAGGGCATATCATTTTAAACAACTTTCCAATTTACTTTTATCACAAATTTTGCTTTGTTCTCTTGGTATTCTTAGTTGAAAGCTAAATCTAGAAGGTTCATATGCTAATTTCTTAGACCTTGAAGACGGCCTCTTATCTGAAAGCATTTTAACAGTTTTTCACCCCTAGAGGGTGTTAGTTCATGTGTGTCATATAGATAACACTATGCTCACGCACGTTTAGTTACCTGGGAGTCAGCACTGATTGGCTAAAATGCAAGTCTGTCAAAAGGACTGAAATAAGGGGGCAGTTTGCAGAGGCTTAGATACAAGGTAATCAAAGAGGGTAAAAAATGTATTAATATAACTGTTGGTTATGCAAAATTAGGGAATGGGTAATAAAAAGGGATTATCTATCGTTTAAAACAATAAAAATTCTGGTGTAGACTGTCCCTTTAAGTTGCAGAAGGACTTTTAGAAAGGATACCAAACACATGCTACTAAGGAACTCTGAACTTAGGCCATCAGATAGAACAAACACACATCTGTGAGATTTCCTCTTGAGAATGATATCCTAACGTTAGCTTGTTGCTAATCTCAGAGATCTAACTAATTAGATCTAACTAATTGGGGCACAGCATGGCATTAGTATAGCACAGATTCAGAAATTAATATACTGTAGAAACTTACAGATAGCCTTTGGTTTAAAGGGACACTCAAGTCAAAATTAAACTTTCTTGAATCTAATAGAGCATGAGATTTTAAATAAATTTCCAATTTACTTCCATTAACAAAATGTGCACAGTCTTTTTATATTAACACTTTCTGAGTCACCAGCTCCTACTGAGCATGTGCAAGAATTCATATCAGTTATAATTAATGGCTTTATTATATTCTATTGACACAAATAAAGTGCAAGGAAATAAGATAAAGTGCAAGGCAATAAGATAAAGTGCAAAACTGTACTCAAATAAAATGGGTAAAATTAATCTCCTAAAGGCTCACTAATTATAAAAACCTATTTACATCTATCTCTGAATTCAGTCCTTTCGGTTGTAAAGTTTTCATCTTATAAATTAGCTCCGCCTCCTTATATAATAATTTATCCTCAAGACTACCCCCTCTCCAATCTGGTCTTACTTTTTGAAATCCCCAGAATTTCAAGTGTTTGGGGTTATTATTATGGATTTCCCTGAAGTGTTTATAAATATAATTATCTTACTTCCCATTTTTGATACAACTCAAATGCTCCCTGATCCTTAGGGTATGTGTTGTTTTCCCCAAATACTGCATCTTGCAAGAACATTCAATAAGGTAAATTAATACCTTGTCAGTGCATCTGATTGTATCTTTTACATCATATTTTTCTCATGTTTGTACTGATAAAAAGCTTTTTATCTTAGTAGCATATTGTCAAGCTTTGCATATATAACATGGGAAGAACCCATTTACCTTATCTCCATATAGGTCCCTGCAGTGTGAAGTTTTCTTTTCTTTTTTAAATTCACTTGGGGCAAGTATATTTTTAAGGTTTTTTGCTTTCCTGGAAATCATTCTAGGATAGGGAGTAATCCTATCCCCTATATAAGGGTCTCCCTGAATTAGATGCCAGTGCTTCCTGAGAAACTTATTTATGAATTTATGATCACTATTAAAATTTGTGATAAATGGGGTATCTATATAATTTTCATTTTTGGGTTTGATTTTAGTTTTGACCTTAGGTTAATTTCTTCCTGTCTATATCTCTAGCTCTTATGATCGCTGTTTGTATCAGGTCATCTTTATAACCTCTTCCATTAAATTTCTTCTCTAGTATCCTTACTTTGTCATTATAATCAGTCAACTTCATACAGTTCTTCCTTATCCTAAGAGTTTGCTCATAGGGTATATGTTCTTTCCACTTCTTCAAATGGCAGCTATCTCCGTATATGTAATTATTTGCATCTACCTTCTTGAAGTGGGTGCAAGTGTTAAGATCCCCATTTTCTAGCTTAATTTCCAAGTCTAAATATACAATAATTTCTTCACTATATGTATATGTTAAGTTTATTCCTTGATCATTATTATTCATTTGAGTTAGCATATTTTCCAGAGAAGACACCTCCCCTTTCCATAAGATAAGGATATCATCTATTATATAGGACCAGGTTCGCCCCAAGTCCGCATGAGTTGAGGAAATTGTCCTCCCATCTACCCATAAAAAGAATTGCGTAACTTGGGGCGAACCTGGTCCCCATAGCTGTGCCCTTTATTTGATTGTTAAAAAACATTATTAAAAGAGAAATAGTTATGCTTGAGGATAAACTCCACACTATCCACTATAAATTGCTTTTGTGATGGATCTAATTTCTTATCATTTTCCAAGTAATGTTTTTTTTTAAATAATTTTTATTAAGGTTTGATTCAAACTTACTAAAAAGAGAAAGTCACCAGTCAGCATACAATGGGTTACAAAGTAGCAATATGTCATTGTATAAGATAAATCACAACAAATATGGAGTACATATTTACATGACAAGTGTAATCATAGTGAACCTTATATTTTTTATTTTATTTTAAAGGATATCAACAAATTCCCTGTGTAATAGCTAGCCACAATTTGGTAATTAATTATAGAAATAGGAAGTACTAGAAGATATATAATAATATGAAATCAGTATTAGAGTGTCGCAAATAGTAGTTTTAGGGGGAAATTTCGCAGGATATATTTTCCTTAGTTTACTTAGTAAACTATGTAGATCTTAGGGGGGTATTGCTGAGAAGAGGAAGGGTAAAATCATACTTAAAGAGCAATAAAGCAACACAGTATCTAGCTCCAATATGAGTTTCCCCTGCATAGATACAAAAGAGCTTTCCCCGGCTATTTGACTCTTCGGTCTTAACTGATATGGTGGGGATACAACTATTAACAATACGGCTTAGAAGCCCTGATAAAAAGTGTATAGCTTTTCCCCTCAGTATTAAGGTCTTTTTGACAAATAGACCGCAATCTGTAAAAATTGGTAATCACATCTCATCTACTCTGACCCTTAATACTGGTGTTCCACAAGGGTGTGTATTGAGCCCACTTCTATACTCTCTTTTCACTCATGACTGTTTGCCTAAGTATGAATCCAATAGTATCTTCAAGTTTGCTGATGACACCACTGTGATAGGCCAGATCAGTAACAATGATGAATCAGCTTATAGAGAAGAAATAAGGCATCTGGCTACTTGGTGTGCTGAGAATAACCTGGACCTAAATACCAAAAAAACTAAAGAAATCATTATTGATTTTAGGAAATCCAATCAATGTTTACATTTGCCCATTTATATAAATGGATCTGAGATTGAACGTGTATCAAGTTTCAAGTTTCTGGGCACATACATCTCTGAGGATTTGACTTGGTCTTTGAATACCTCAACTTTAGTGAAAAAAGCACAACAACATCTCTATTTTTTAAGATCACTGAAAAAAGTTAATTTATCTACTCAGATTGAGAGTATTCTCACTAACTGCATCACAGTATGGTATGGAAACTGTACTACTTCTGATCGCAAAGCTCTGCAACGGGTAGTTAAAACCGCCCAGTATATTATAGGTGCTCAGTTACCTTCCATCGAAGATCTTCAAAGCAGACGTAGCCTTTTAAAGGCCTATCGAATTATTCATGATCCCTTTCATGTTAGCAACAGACTATTTGCCCTTTTACCATCTGGGAGACGTTGCAGAAGTTTAAAAGGAAAAACTGCTAGGTTTCGGAATAGTTTCTTTCCAAGAGCCATTACCCTTTTAAATAATAACTTTTAAAAATCTCTCTTATGCTCATAGTTTTTTTTAACTTTTTATCTTTTTATCCTTCTCATGATTAGATTTTTATTTTTTATTTTATAATGAAGAAAGTGCTAAATTAATGGTTTTAATTTAATCTATTGATTATCCTGTTAATGGTCCTTTTTCACTTCACCTTTTATTCACATAACACATATAATACAAAATACACATATGATTTATATAAAACACTCAAGATTCACATTATATACATAATGCAAATATACACATATGTGTGCAAGATAACCAATTTTTTATATTGTATTTTTTTACACATATATATACTCCTTTGTATGGAACTGATTTTTTTCGCACTTGCAGTTTATTACACTCGCATTGTATTTATTTTTTGCGGTATAGAAATTTTTTGCACAAGTCACTTGAATTTTTGTTATGTATTAGTCTTATCATTATAGTGCTATCTGTGTATGGGATTGGTTAGATTTTCAATTATAATTTCGTTGTCTCTGTTTTCTTACATTGTACAATGACAATAAAACGAATCTAATCTAATCTAAGGTATCTCATCCAAATCCCTATGGGTCTCTAGAAGGAAATGGAGTTTTCATCTAACTATCATAGGGAATGTGCTAAGAATTTAGTACTAACGAGAGCTAGATATATATGGGTAATACATTCCAAGGCCCAGGGTCACAGGTATAAATACGTTTCATGGCTAATATCTTGATAAATGATTACAGTTTTGCATTAACAATTATACATTTGTATAGGAGTTTTCTACCATGGACTACCAAGAAAGTCATACGGCTAGATTTAGAGTTTTGTCGGTAACGACCCGCGTAGCTAACGCTGGCTTTTTTCCCCCCGCACCTTTTAAATACCGCTGGTATTTGGAGTTCACAGAATGGCTGCGTTAGGCTCCAAAAAGGGAGCGTACAGGCATATTTACCGCCACTGCAACTCTCAATACCAGCGGTGCTTACGGACGCGGCCAGCTTCAAAAACGTGCTCATGCACAATTCCCCCATAGAAAACAATGGGGCTGTTTGAGCTGTCAAAAAACCTAACACCTGCAAAAAAGCAGCGTTCAGCTCCTAACGCAGCCCCATTGTTTCCTATGGGGAAACACTTCCTAAGTCTGCACCTAACACCCTAACATGTACCCTGAGTCTAAACACCCCTAACCTTACACTTATTAACCCCTAATCTGCCGACCCCGCCATCGCTGACCCCTGCATATTTTTTTAACCCCTAATCTGCCGCTCTGTACACCGCTGCAACCTACATTATACCTATGTACCCCTAATCTGCTGCCCCTAACACCGCCGACCCCTATATTATATTTATTAACCCCTAATCTGCCCCCCACAACGTCGCCGCCAGCTACCTACAATAATTAACCCCTAATCTGCCGACCGGACCTCACCGCTACTATAATAAATGTATTAACCCCTAATCCGCCTCACTAACCCTATAATAAATAGTATGAACCCCTAATCTGCCCTCCCTAACATCGCTGACACCTAACTTCAAGTATTAACCCCTAATCTGCCGACCGGACCTTGCCGCTACTCTAATAAATGTATTAACCCCTAAAGTTAAGTCTAACACTAACACCCCCCTAAGTTAAATATAATTTAAATCTAACGAAATAAATTAACTCTTATTAAATAAATTATTCCTATTTAAAGCTAAATACTTACCTGTAAAATAAACCCTAATATAGCTACAATATAAATTATAATTATATTGTAGCTATTTTAGGATTTATATTTATTTTACAGGCAACTTTGTATTTATTTTAACCAGGTACAATAGCTATTAAATAGTTAAGAACTATTTAATAGCTACCTAGTTAAAATAAGTATAAAATTACATGTAAAATAAATCCTAACCTAAGTTACAAATACACCTAACACTACACTATCAATAAATAAATTAAATAAAATACCTACAAATAAATACAATTAAATAAACTAACTAAAGTACAAAAAATAAAAAAGCTAAGTTACAAAAAATAAAAAAATTAATTACAAACATAATAACAATATTACAACAATTTTAAGCTAATAACACCTACTCTAAGCCCCCTAATAAAATAACAAAGCCCCCCAAAATAAAAAAATGCCCTACCCTATTTTAAAATTAAAATAGAAAAGCTCTTTTACCTTACTAGCCCTTAAAAGGGCCTTTTGCAGGGCATGCCCCAAAGAATTCAGCTCTTTTTGCCTGTAAAAAAAACATACAATACCCCCCCCCCAACATTACAACCCACCACCCACATACCCCTAATCTAACCCAAACCCCCCTTAAATTAACCTAACACTAAGCCCCTGAAGATCTTCCTACCTTGTCTTCACCATGCCAGGTATCACCGATCGCTCCAGGCTCCGAAGTCTTCATCCAAGCCCAAGCGGGGGCTGGAGATCCATCATCCGGCTGAAGTCTTCTATCAAGCGGCGGCTGAAGAGGTCCAGAAGAGGCTCCAAAGTCTTCATCCTATCCGGGCACAAGAGTAGATCCGGACCGGCAACCATCTTCTTCCAAGCGGTGACAAGCGGCTCCATCTTGAAGACCTCCGGCACGGATCCATCCTCTTCTTCCGACGTCCTAAGTCCGAATGAAGGTTCCTTTAAATGACGTCATCCAAGATGGCGTCCCTCGAATTCCGATTGGCTGATAGGATTCTATCAGCCAATCGGAATTAAGGTAGGAAAAATCTGATTGGCTGATGGAATCAGCCAATCAGATTCAAATTCAATCCGATTGGCTGATCCAATCAGCCAATCAGATTGAGCTCACATTCTATTGGCTGATCGGAACAGCCAATAGAATGCAAGCTCAATCTGATTGGCTGATTCAATCAGCCAATCAGATTTTCCCTACCTTAATTCCGATTGGCTAATAGAATCCTATCAGCCAATCGGAATTTGAGGGACGCCATCTTGGATGACGTCATTTAAAGGAACCTTCATTCGGACTTAGGACGTCGGAAGAAGAGGATGGATCCGCGCCGGAGGTCTTCAAGATGGAGCCGCTTGTCACTATGCTAAGATTTGACACTCTAGCCATATGATTAACGAAATATCTACCTACTGAGTCTAAAAGGTTACAAAAGGTATATATACGGGAAGAAGCCAGTTCATTAAAAATAATACCTGAAAGACATTTCAAGCCAAAGACAATCACCACCCTTTCAATAAAGCTGGTTCATTTGTATCAATGTGTTTAAGATAAATGATCTTATACAATGAAAAGAAATACTATATAATGTATATATCCTGTTTTGCATAATTTATACAAAAGTATTGCTCTTAGAGAAGGCAAAAGAGTACCAACTACATTTTTATATATTTTTATATATTTTTAAAGCTATAAAGATTTTAATCAATTTTTACTTCAGAACAGAATTTGATTGGTTATATATAACCATTTTTATTGTGAAATAAAGGAAAAATCTTTTTTATCATACGAGCGTTTAGTGGCATATATCCACACAATTACACATTGTACATAAATATAATTTATCATATAGAGATTAGAGGGACCAATATAGAAAACAAGACACATCAAGGAACACTCAGCACATTAAATTCACAACATCGCGAAGATACTATAAAATAGGAATTGGCCCACTCGTTAGGCGCCACCTTAATTTACACAAAATTAATACTATTTATTATAGGGTTAGTGAGGCGGATTAGGAGTTAATAACTTTATTATAGTAGAAGTGAGGTCCGGTCGGCAGATTAGGGGTTAATAATTGTAGGTAGGTGGCGGCGACGTTGGTGACGGCAGATTAGGGGTTAATAAATATAATATAGGGGTCGGCGGTGTTAGGGGCAGCAGATTAGGGGTACATAGGGATAACGTAGGTTGCGGCGGTGTGCAAGCGGCAGATTAGGGGTTAAAAAAAATTAATTAGAGTGGCGGCGATGTGGGGGGGCCTCGGTTTAGGGGTACATAGGTAGTTTAAGGGTGTTAGTGTACTTTAGAGCACAGTAGTTAAGAGCTTTATGAACCGGCGTTAGCCCAGAAAGCTCTTAACTCCTGACTTTTTTCTGCGGCTGGAGTTTTGTTGTTAGAGTTCTAACACTCACTTCAGCCACGACTCTAAATACCAGCGTTAGAAAGATCCCATTGAAAAGATAGGATACGCAAATGGCGTAGGGGGATCTGTGGTATGGAAAAGTCGTGGCTGCAAAGTGAGCGTTAGACCCTTTCCTGACTGACTCTAAATACCAGCGGTAGCCCAAAACCAGCGTTAGGAGCCTCTAATGCTGGTTTTGACGGCTAACGCCAAACTCTAAATCTAGCCGTAAGTGTTCTTGAAATGATAACTAGCAAAAATATTAACTAATAGAGGAGTACAGAGAACTATAAAACAGGACAATTAATATAACCCTCAAACAGAATTTTTTTGTCAACTAACTATATATCAATTATAGGAGTTGTTGCTTGGTACATTTATATTCATATAAATATTTCCATTCAGGCTGGCTAACCTTCATATACTACCTAATTGGCAGTTCTTTATGTTTTAGTCCGGGTGTTAGGTAGAATTACACATATACCTAAATCGCAACTGCCCTTACCAATTAAATGTGATTTGGATACAAGGAGCGCCTATCTTGAAGGCAAAGACAGATAATAATAACAATTATGTATATATTTGTTAGATGTATGTATTTATTTAAAACATAGTTTAAAATCAAATATAGATTAAAAATATATTAGTTAAACCTATTCCATAAAAAAGTGTTATTAAATCTACTGCAGGAACATGTGTAGAGCTGATATCCTCCTTAAAACAATATGCTGGAATTATGATAAGTCTGTTGGTAGTCCAGTACTGAATAGGTAATTTGATCCAAAGGTGGGAGCTGATAAGTTTCCCTTGAAAAATAGTGAGTGCCTCAAAAAAGAAAAAATGCTGTGGATTTGTGAAAAAATATATGAAAATATAAAAAATCAACAATAAAAATAAAAACAAAACACAAAAATCAGAAATAGTTCAAATATTCCACAAAAATTCAGAATGTTATTGCGTGGTTAGTAAAAAAAAAAATATATATATATATATAAAATAAAAATACGTTAAAAATATATATGAAATATAAAAATATAAAAGTATATATGTTGGGTATTAAATAAATACCAGTTGTGTAAAAAAATGACCCAGTGGTGGGCTTGTGGAGGTATTCCTTTTAAATTGTAATCATCTAAGTTTGAGTGTTGTATAAAGTGCTGTAGAGAAGATCTGATATTTCCAAGGTTTTCCTCCCTTAAATTGTTTTAGTATTTGAGCCTGTGGAAAACAAATACAACATAGTGCAATATTGCTAAAACAGTTATGTCAGCAATCAGAATGAAGCTTACCATGAATGTCAACGCGTTTCGGCCCTACTAGTGGGCCTTTATCAAGACTATAAATGGTGTATTATGGTAGCTTCTTTATAGTTGTGTATATCCAATCAGTATTGCCGTTATTTTGGCGCCAAAAAAACGTGTGGTACTGGTTACAGAAACCGGAATTGATACCTTCCTTTATTACCGCCTATGTCCGGATAAATCCTTATCTCCACTTAGTCGATATTATATGTTTTATGTGTTTCTGCCTTTAGATGTAGCTATGTATTATTGGTTTCCTTATATAAAAAATTGTTTGCTCCGTTGGTTATTTCGTTAATGCCGTGTGTGTGAAATATCGGCACACCGGAAGTGACGTCCTAGTTTATGATTTCGCTTCCGGTGTAACCGTCTATACGGAGTATCACTTCTGGTTTGTCTTACATACTCTGCAGTCGACCCGATGCGATCTGCAGGTTACCATAGTTACTAGATTGAACATAAACAACCACAAAAAAAATCCAACCCCCCCCCCATAAAAAACACAAAAAGAGGGGTTATATACAGAAAAATACATTGTGAATTATGTGTTAATATTTGTTAATTTGCATATTGCTACCTATTCCAAGTATTACTTGTATTAGCAAGTGTTATTGATCCATGAACCTGACCCAAATTAGAATATCCTAGTCTATTTATGCAGGGATAAATTGTGCAATATCACTTCTTAAATAAATAAATAAACTAAATAAATAAACGATAAAACTGAGAATTTGGTTAGATGACATCAAAACAGTGTCCATACCCTAAATGTCTATCTAATGTGTGTTATCATAAAAGATAGAAATTGGTAATTACTTATCACTTAAAAGTGTCTATATCCCAAATAGTACATTATATGCATATATAACATCGATATTAACATATTAATGATAATCCTAGGTCATAAAACAGGTCCCAACTGTACTTGGATCTTAGTACATGGTGCAATTAATCATATCTAAAAATGAAAAGAAATTACATCTAAAAGTGGATAAAAACATTAATCCTTTACAGAAAGTCTTTGGGGCGATAGAATAGATAAGGGACATATAAACCATTCTGTTTAATGTCTACTGGACCATAACCAAAAGAGAAAATTGCTATCAAAGAAGGGGGGGGGGGTTGTGGGGTTTATTGAATCTATCTTATAGAGACAATGTGATAGTATATTGACATCAGGCTAAGTAAAGTTAATTCAGGGTTTATAGCCCTTGAGAAATCCATAGGTCAGATTCTGATCTATATAGTCATAATTGTCAACCTAATTTGGTGACTGGAGAATTACCACATATATCTCTGGTGATATCATATTTAATATATTTAATTGTAGACTATTTCAGGTATTATCATATATTTTAAAGTATGGTTCTCTTACTGGATGCAGAGTTTGAAATATTTACACCTCACTGTATGCTAGTATGATCATACATGCAAGTAGTGAGACATGTGACAAAATATTACCACATCGTCTAGTTATTTCAAATTTATTAAATGTGATAGGTCTTCTCTGTTATTTGGACCCCTAGGATACAAGCAATCTAGATCAAAGATCCATTTGGATTCTGCAGTGAGTAATTTTCTTTCGTAGATCCCTCCTCTCCAGTTGGATGTTACTACCTGGATACCTATATAGCTAAAATCTTTTTGTTTTCCCTGATGATGGTACGTAAAATTTCTATATAGTGGTGTGTCTATACTTTTATGTTTAATCTGCAGTAAGTGCTCTCTAATCCTATCTTTCAGAGGCCTAGAAGTCTGTCCTACATATTGTAGGCCACAGCTACACTCTATTAAATATATCACCCCTTTGCTGCTGCATCTTATCAGATCTCTAATTTCATACTTTTCATTTGAGTTGTGTGAAATAACGTTCTGTGTTTTCCTCCCTCTCACACATGCTTTGCAGTTCGGGCATGGAAAAAACCCTCTAATGTCCCTACTATATACCTCTTTGACCCTAGACATGGTGGTCCTAGGTATACTAGGGGTCAGTATATTCTTTAGATTATCTGTTTTTCAATATATGAATTTCGGCTTTAGTGGTAATTTCTCCCCTATAATGTTGTTATTCTTTAAGATTGGCCAATATTTCTCAATAATCTTTTCTATAATGTGTCGGTTTTCACTATATTCTGTGATGAATGGGACAGTGAGTGTGTCTTCGGCAAAATGGGCAGAATCTGTCTTAACTTTATATTTCAAGAGATCTTTCCGATCTCTGCATCGGCTTTCCTCTATGTTTCTATCGAGGCTACCCTCTTCATAGCCCCTGTCCAAAAATTAGTTTTTTAGAATAATAGCTTGCTCTTCCCATTTGTTGGGATTCGAGCAATTCTTCTTCAATCTGAGAAGTTGCCCTTTGGGTATATTTAACTTCCAATTTTTATGGTGACAGCTATCTTGGTGAATATAATTGTTGCAATCGACTTCTTTAAAGAATGTAGATGTCTTCAATTGCCCATTTTTCACTTCAATTTTGAGATCTAGAAAGGTAATCTCTTTAGTACTACATTCATAAGTGAATCTTAGATTTTGTGTGTTGTTGTTCATAACTTGTATGGTATGTACCAGATCCTCCATGGGGCCTTTCCATATTATGAGGATGTCGTCTATGTATCTTTGATAGAGGACCAGGTCTGTGCTACTGGGCAAGAATCCCAAAAAATGAGTTCCCAGGAAAACACAGAACTTTATTTCACACAACTCAAATGAAAAGTATGAAATTAGAGATCTGATAAGATGCAGCAGCAAAGGGGTGATATTTTTAATAGCGTGTAGCTGTGGCCTACAATATGTAGGACAGACTTCTAGGCCTCTGAAAGATAGGATTAGAGAGCACTTACTGCAGATTAAACATAAGAGTATAGGGGCGGGGCCAACTAACTAAGAGAGCAGACGTGTTTTCATGGAGCTCCTCTGCTCCAACTTATTTAAGAGAGATAGATATACAATTTTCTGACATCCCATATCATTAAACCTCCCAGGAACCGAGACCTATTATGTATGTCAACTCTTCTAGAACCCATATGTCATCGGTGATTATCTGGAGATATGCCGCTGACAGGGCGGCTTGAGGCCTAAATATACTAATGAGCTGATGAGGACATCATCTTTCTACTATTCTCAGTGGATCTATTCCCTAAACCAGCCAAATGGAGCTAAATGCCGCTCTACATCGGTTTGAGGACCGGGTCAATGTGGCCCTTGAAATTCACTTTCTAGATATGAGCTTGCTAGTCAAGCAACTTGCTGACCTGTTCCCTACCGCATGTGGCAGACAAGATGGCGGCGAAACATCAGGAACCTCTGCGGCTACTGATATACAGCTTCCACACACCGCAGACCTTGCTGTCCCACTGAAAGCAGCCAAGGTCCCAGTAGGGACAGACAAAAACCATCAAGATTGGAGCGGAAAGAGATATCGCCACAGCCTGCCAGTGCCCGACTCAGGACTTACTATGCGCATCTATCTGGAGGTTCGCATGAGAATCATATCGGCCTTAGGTCCTGGTGGCACAGAGAGAAGCCATTTTACCTGGTCACATGTCTATTCCCCTCCAGTACAGCTATCAGAGCCGGGAGCAACAGTGGCCACGGGAGTAGGCTAAGGTCTGACTATCGTGAAGGTCCATAACGGCCTGGAACGTCTCTTTGAATCTGTGAGTTGAGACTATTGCTTGGGTCACGACCTGTTTTATGTTTCCTCGCACACTGAAAAGGGACATTAAATCACTGTGTTATGAGTGCCTTACGGGGAATCTACTTTCACACTTTTTGGTATGATAAATGACGGTCAAAGGACCTGAAACAGAAAGCCTGCACTCCCTCATAAACACTGTACTTTTAGCACGATGGGACAATAAACATGAATATACATAATCCTGGCTTGCCGTTAAAGCCTACGTAGGATTGTTTTTTTTTTTTTTTTTTATTATTAGAAGATACAGTACATATTGCTATATGAATAAGATTAGTTTATGACTGTGTGCCTTGCATGTTAAATGTTTACTATATGTGTACCTATAACATATGGCTTTTCTTGTAACGGCTGGAAGAACAGACTCCTTAACTAGTGTCTTATACAGTTGTATCTGTCCTATAGCCCAGGAGAATCTTGTGTCATAAAGTTAAAATTCATGGAGGGACTTCTGTTGTTAGTCTAATGTCAATGCTAATTGAGTTTATTATCTATTGTATACCGTTTGATCTGTTTTTATTGCATAACCCTAATTTCACATAGTTTTACAGCATTGTATAGTCCTACATAGTTTCCATGTACAGAGCCATGCCCCTTAGAACATATTAAGCGCCCTTAGCATATTATAGCATATTATCTCTACTGTACAGCTGTTATGATGCCTCTTCCCCACACCGTACTTTATAATAATAGTACACAAGTTAGTTAAGTAGCGCATTGTTTACACAAAATGTCTAACATAGACCTTGGAGCGCTCATCACGTAAGGTTGGTTGTGTACCTTTTAGATACCTATCATCTTCTCATTGTATGTTTATGGAGTTATTATTTTAGGGGTTTGTTCTTAATTGAATATTTTATGCTGTTTTTTCTTTTTGGGCGATACTAGTGTTCACTGCTGTTTCTTACACCTTTAACTTCGTAGAGTTTATATACTATTGGTAACAGGTATGCCCTCTATTCACAACAGACATCTCACACAAAACATTCTCAGCAAACAATACAGTCTGATTTTGCTACATGACTGTGCAACTTGAATTGTATGCCACAAGCAGAGATTAGCTAATTTCACACCACCAACTACCCCGTCCTATATCTACTTAATCTTAATCTTTTAATATTAGAGTCCAGTGACATGATAACTGTCAGTTTGAAATTTTACCTGACATTCTTCGCTTGCATAGATATTGACGAAAATGTATTAGGACCCCTAGATGTTATGCCATTAATTAACCCACTTTTGGTATTCCCATCTCAATTGATTATAGAGGTATTCTCTATCCTTTAGGCAGCTAAGGAGGAATATACCCCACGTATGGCTTAATATTATCGTAGATCTCTCTAATAGGGCGTAGGGTCACTTGCTTTTTATATCTAACTGCTAGATACTTTAAGTAGTGAAATAACCCAGTTACTACTAACCGATTGGAGCATTACCCACAGCATCTTGCTAACTTAATAGTGAAATTCTATAGTAATAGTTATGATGCCCCGATTAGAATTGACTCCCTACATTCTCAGACATGTAGATACACAGACATCTATCCCAAAACTCACCCCTCTATATATATGTATATGTGTACATATATGTGTACATATAGATATTATGACCTACACTCACTCCCCGTACCTCACTGTTCTGACATTCTAATAGGCCCCGCCCTCCCTCTCCCTTATTCTAATCAGAGCGGCTCGTGCCCGCTGTATTCCCTTTCCCCTATTCAAAAGCTAAATCCCCTTGCCTCAATTTTCTCAGATTAGACACCTCATTGAATACCCTCTATGGCAACGCGGGGACCATACTCCTCTCCTTTTTATGTACCTTAAAAAAAAAACTGAGGTTCCATTATATCTAGTCCGAACTCTTTTCTGACATATTAGTAGCGTATACCCTGAAATCTCACTTATATCTCTTTGTATTATTTTCTAGACCTCTTGGTTCTACTCAGACAATTAAAATACAAGACATAGATGTATACATTATAGTTACGTTTCTTCCCTTCCTTTTACAACATATCACTTATTAAATTGCTCACCATTACTTGTTTACAGTGCTATAAAGAACCAATACCCACAGCAATAATATATATGCTTCTTTGTCTTATCGAAATGATAACATTGTTTATCTTATGTCTACGTTTTTGTTTTTCTGTTTTTTTTTCTTTGTGGCCGGACGTATTTCCTATGTACTATGTCTTATAACCTCAATAAAAAAACTTTTATTCAAAAACATAAGAGTATAGACACACCACTATATAGACATTTTATGCACCATCCTCAGGGAAAACAAAAAGATTTTAGCTATATAGGTATCCAGGTAGTAACATCCAACTGGAGAGGAGGGAACTATGAAAGAAAATTACTCACTGCAGAATCCAAATGGATCTTTGATCTAGATTGCTTGTATCCTAGGGGTGTAAATAACAGAGAAGACCTATCACATTTAATAAATTTGAAATAACTAGACGATGTGGTAATATTTTGTCACATGTCTCACTACTTGCATGTATGATCATACTAGCATACAGTGAGGTGTAAATATTTCAAACTCTGCATCCAATAAGAGAATCATACATTAAAATATATGATAATACCCGAAATAGTCTACAATTAAGTATATTAAATATGATATCACCAGAGATATATGTGGTAATTCTCCAGTCACCAAATTAGGTTGACAATTATGACTATATAGATCAGAATCTGAGCTATGGATTTCTCAAGGGCTATAACCCCCTAATTAACTTTACTTAGCCTGATGTCAATATACTACCACGTTGTCTCTATAAGATGGATTCAATAACCCCCCCCCCCTTCTTTGATTGCAATTTTCACTTTTGGTTATGGTCCAATAGACGTTAAACAGAATGGTTTATATGTCCCTTATCTATTCCATCGCACCAAAGACTTTCTGTAAAGGATTAATGTTTTTATCCACTTTTAGATGTAATGTCTTTATCCATTTTTAGATATGATTAATTGCACCATGTACTAAGATCCAAGTACAGTTGGGACCTGTTTTATGACCTAGGATTATCATTAATATGTTATAATTGATGCTATATCTGCATATAATGTACCATTTGGGATATAGACACGTTTAAGTGATAATTAATTACCAATTTCTATCTTTTATGATAACACACATTAGATAGACATTTAGGGTATGGACACTGTTTTGATGTTGTCTAAACAAATTCTCAGTTTTATCGTTTATTTATTTAGTCTATTTATTTATTTAAGAAGTGATATTGCACAATTTATCCCTGCATAAACAGACTAGGATATTCTAATTGGCGTCAGGTTCATGGATCAATAACACTTGCTATTACAAGTGATACTTGGAATAGGTAGCAATATGCAAATTAACAAGTACTAACACATAATTCACAATGTATTTTTCTGTATATAACCCCTCTTTTTTGTGTTGTTTTTTTTGTCTTTGCCTTCAAGATAAGCGCTCCTTGTATCCAAATCACATTTCCATTCACTCCCAGGGGTTGCTAGGGACCCTTATTTCAAGGAGCCATAAGACATTCATATTGGTTAAGTGCTGTGAGATAAATTGTACCTAAATGCCCTTACGAATTAGTAGAGTCTCTGCATAGTGGGATATAACGACTTGACCCACACCTGCTCTCCTGATCTTATATTTCAGAGGGGTATCTGGCTTGAGGGAAAAGTGTGTATCGATCTCCTTGTCCAGAGGGATCACTTTTTGTTCCTTCTGTATGTGCATGGCAAGTCCCAATGCCACATCTATTTCATCCTCGGCATGCGTGTAATCTATCCACTCTAGCTCTGTAGGCACCTTACTTGATAATATGATATCAGTTCCATTGAAGTCAACTCTCTGCACTTGTAACTGGTACACTTCTGATTGCTGGGGTCCGGCCGCATACCCCAAACTACCGTCATTGAGCGATAAGGGCATCTTCTCAGAACTATAGCAAGCCATTATCAATGCCGTGGTATCCGCAATGTCAAAGGTTTGGCTTGAAGAGCAGAGTATAGAGTCGTTTGGTCCCACGTGTTTGTCTTCGGTGACTATTGCCGACGTATCAATATCAGAGGACCTGCTCTCTGTGTCCGGGCTATTCAGTGCCTGATCGATCTGCTGTACTATCAATTTCTCAAACTTTGAGACTGTCAGGATGCCAGGAATCAGAATGAGACGAGAAGTGCAAAAATAATCACACCTTTATTAATAGCAAAAAATAATATACAGTCCACAAGTCAAATAACAAGCCAGGAATCAAAACCAGAGCTGGTAGTCAGACGAGCCGAGTCAGGAGCCAAAGCAAATAGTCAGACAAACCGAGTCAGGAGCCAAAGCGAGTTGTCAGATGAGCCGGAATCAGGAACAAGGAGAACAGCAGAGTCAGGTACAAGCCAGAGATCAGGAACCAGGAGGGACGTCAGACAGCCAGGTAATACACAGGAGCTCTCACAAACAGGTCTGAGACAACGCAAGCGCAAAGCATACTGAACAGAGGCCCTTTAAATAATAAGTGATGACATCACATTTCTGAGACTGCATCCTGTCTCACACAGATGATGTACACCAGTCTGGCCATAAAAGGAAGTGCAGGAAATGAGCAGCATCACACAGTATGCACCAGAGTCAGCAAGAGAGTTTAGTAAAATGACTGCCAGCAGCACATGGCAAACAAAGCAGGGAAAAAAACCCTGACAGTACCCTTCCCTCAATGACTCCTCCCCCGCGGAAGGACAAAAGGTTTATTGGGGAAACGGGCATGGAAGACACGGAGGAGGGTGGGAATATGAACATCAGAGCAGGGAACCCATGAACACTCCTCTGGACCATAGCCCCTCCAGTGAACCAAATACTGTACGCGGCCCCTGGACATACGAGAGTCAATAATGCTGCTGACCTCATACTCCTCATGGTTGTAAACAAAGATAGGATGGGGACGAGGCAACACAGTGGTAAACCGATTACAAACCAATCGTTTCAAGAGGGAGATATGAAAAACATTGGAGATGCGCATTGCAGGAGGAAGGTCAAGAGCGTAGGACACAGGATTGACCCGTCGGAGTATTCGAAAAGGACCAACATAACGGGAGTCAGTTTATTAGAAGGCACACGAAGGTTCAAGTTGCGGGAGGACAGCCAAACTCTCTCACCAACCTGGTAGGAAGGCGCGGACAGATGCCTACGATCAGCCTGGAACTTTTAGCGCTGCATAGAATGATAAAGGCAATCCTGAATATGCACCCACGTGGAACGGAGTTGCCGGAGATGCTCCTCCAAAGCCAGAATACCCTGAGACATGAATGAAATGGGCAACAAGGATAGTTGAAACCCATAATTCGCCATGAACGGGGATAACTTGGAGGAAGCATTAATTGCACTATTACAAGCCACCTCTGCCCAAGGTAACAGTTCAGACCAATTATTGTGGTGATCTGAGACATAGCAACGGAGGAACTGTTCCAGAGCTTGATTAGATCATTCCGCAGCCCCATTGGATTGAGGGTGATATGCAGAGGAGAAGGAAAGCTGGATCCCCATTTGAGCACAAAAGGAACGCCAAAATCTGGAGACAAACTGGCTACCCCGGTCCGACACTATCTCCTTGGGTAACCCATGTAAACGGAAGACCTCCCAGGCAAAAATTGAAGCAAGCTCCTGAGCAGTAGGCAACTTCTTCAAGGGAATGCAATGTGACATTTTAGAAAAATGGTCAACCACCATAAGGATAACAGTATTGCCATTGAAAATAGGGAGCTCGACAATGAAGTCCATGGAAAGATGTGTCCAAGTACGCTCACAATTCGCAATAGGTTGAAGAAGACCCACAGGAAGACGTCGAGGAGTCTTATTCTGTGCACAAACTGAGCAGGAGGCAACATAAGCAGCAACATCATAACAAAGACCTGGCCACCAGAATTGTCGAGTGACAGACCAACTCATTTGGTTCTTGCCTGGGTGACCTACGGCTTTAAGATAGTGGTAAGTGTGCAAAAGTTTAGTTAGAAGATTCTCAGGAACAAAACACTTACCACTACGTTTCTCAGGAGGTGCATTGGTTTGTGCAGCCTGGATCTCCTCCCCCAAGGGAGAAGTCAAATTAGTACATATGGTAGCCAAAATATGGTCAGGAGGTATAACTGGAGTGGGTACAGACTCCTCCTTGGACAGAGGTGAAAATTGTTGAGAGAGGGCATCAGCTCTAACATTCTTACTACCAGGCAGGTAGGAGACCACATAATTAAACCAAGACAAAAATAGCGCCCATCAGAAACGTTTTGCTTCAGATAGATAAGTTAAATTCCTGTGGTCAGTAAGATGAGCACTGGCACGCTAGTACCCTCCAGAAGATGCCTCCATTCCTTGAGTGCCAAAATTATGGCCAGTAATTCCATGTCGCCAATTTCATAATTACACTCTGCTGGAGACAATTTCTTTGAGAAGAAACCACACGGATGCAAGGAACCATCAGGCGTAGGACATTGAGACAAGAGGGCACCTACTCCAGTCTCAGATGCATCAACCTCAAGAACGAAAGGCAGGACAGGGTTAGGATGAGCTAGAACTGGAGCGGCAGCAAAGGCAGTCTTAAGACTATCAAAGGCCTTAATGGCAGTAGGTGACCAATGGAGGGGATCATTCTCTTTACGGGTCATGTCTGTGATAGGTTTGACCAAGGAAGAAAAGTTTTTAATAAACTTTCTATAGTAATTGGCAAACCCCAAAAAACGTTGAATAGACTGAAGACCAACCAGGTGAGGCCACTGCAGTACTGCAGATAACTTGTCAGGATCCATGGAGAACCCTGCAACAGAGATAACATAACCTAGGAAGGTTACTTGAGTCTGCTGGAACTCACATTTCTCGAGTTTACAAAACAGGCTGTTCTCACATAGTCTCTTAAGAACCCGTGTAACATCAGAACGATGAGCCTCAAGTGTGGGTGAGTGTATGAGGATGTCAAATAAGTACACCACAACACACTGTTGCAACACATCTCGTAGGACATCATTAATACATTCCTGGAAACAGCAGGAACATTACATAGGCCAAAGGGCATTACAAAATACTCATAATGCCCGCTCCTGGTGTTAAATGCTGTTTTCCATTTGTGGCCCTCCTTGATCCTAATGAGATTGTACACTACTCTCAAATCAAGTTTAGTAAAGACCGTAGCTCCTTTGAGGCGGTCAAAGAGTTCCGTAATGAGCGGAATAGGGAAAGCATTCTTAATGGTAAAACGATTAAGACCCCTATAATCTATACATGGTCTTAACTTGCCACCCTTTTTTTTCACAAAGAAGAAGCCAGCCCCTGCAGGAGAGCAGGATTTGCGGATGATTCCCCGTGACAGAGCATCGGCAACATACTCCTCCATAGCACAATTCTCCACAACAGATAGAGGGTAAACCCGGCCCACGAGGAGGAATGGCTCCGGGTTGCAGGTCTATGGCACAATTGTAAGACCGGTGAGGAGGCAACGTACCAGCATGCACCTTGTCAAAACGTCTAGGAACTCTTGGTACTCCTCTGGCAATTGAGATACCGAAGAAGTGCACAAGACTTTAACTGGTTTCTAAAAACAAGTGGAAATACATTGCCGGGACCACAACAAAATTTCGGACGTGCGCCAGTCGAGACTGGGATTGTGCTTTTGGAGCCAGGGATAAACCAGAACAACCGGAAAATCTGGAGAGTTTATCACCTGGAACTGGAGGGTTTCAAAATGGAGAGCCCCAACAGCCACAGTTTCGTGAGTAACTAGTGCGGACTGAAGGGGCCTGCCATCAATGGCATCAATAGCAAGCAGAACGGACCGAGGCAAAACAGGAATGGAGTGCTTTGATACAAAAGCACTGTCAATGAAATAGCCTGCAGCACCGGAGTCAGCAAGAGCCTGGGTGACTATGGAGGAGTCCACCCAGGAAAGGACAACCGTGACCAAAGGTTTCTTCTTTAGCGGTTCCGGGGATGAGGATAAACCACCCAAGGTCTGCCCCCGATGGGACCTTAGGTGTGAGCATTTCCCGGCCTTGTAGGACAAGACTTCAAAAGGTGGCCCTGTAACCCACAATAGAGGCAGAGCCCCTCCCTCCTCCTAAAGGCCCTCTCCACCGTGGAGAGACACATGAATCCCAACTGCATCGGCTCAGCAGTACCTGGTGACTCAGGACCAAGAGGCATGGGAGGAGAGGGAGGCATGGGTGTGAACGAACACGTAAGAGACAACAGAAAAGGAGGTTTCCGCAAGAGCTCCTTGAAAGAGGACCTCTCTCTGAGTCTGATGTCAATTAGGATAAAAAAAGACACCAATGCCTTGAGATCCTCTGGTAAATCTCTGACAGCAACTTTGTCTTTAATCGCATCAGAGAGCCCATAATAGAAGGCGGCAACAAGGGCTTCATTGTTCCAAGCATACGGCAAGTGGCAAGCATACGGAACTCAATGGCATACTGAGCAACAGATCTTGTACCTTGCTGAATGGACATGAGTCGTTTAGCAGCAGAGGAGGAGTGAGCCAGAACATCAAATACCCTTCGAAAGGAGGCCACAAATTCAGGGTAATTTGAAATCACAGGTTTATTAATCCCACAAGGGATTAGCCCAGGCAAGAGCTGTGTCAGAGAGTAATGAGATGTGAAATCCCACCTTAGCTATGTCAGAGGAAACGCCTGAGGTAACATCTCAAAGTAAATGCCCACCTGGTTCAAAAAGCCTCTGCACTGATTAGGATCGCCTCCATAACGCTGAGGTAGAGGTGCAGAACCGTACATACTCTTGGGAGGACTAGGTGCAACAGCGGAAACAGGAGCAGCCATAACTTGCGGGACACTTTGGTCCAAATGTGCAGTGCAAGTTAGCAGGGTTTGCAGGGCTAGTGCAAATTGATCCAAGCGGTGATCCTGTTCATCCATCCTGGAAATTATGGCAGGTAAAGGTGGATTATTAGCACCATCAGGATTCATGGCCCTTGCGTAATGTCAGGATGCCAGGAATCAGACTGAGACGAGAAGTGCAAAAATAATCACACCTTTATTAATAGCAAAAAATAATAAAAAGTCCACAAGTCAAATAAAAAGCCAGGAATCAAAACCAGAGCTGGTAGTCAGACGAGCCGAGTCAGGAGCCAAAGCGAGTAGTCAGACGAGCCAGAATCAGGAACAAGAACAGCAGAGTCAGGAACAAGGAGGGACGTCAGACAGCCAGGTAATACACAGGAGCTCTCACAAACAGGCCTGAGACAACGCAAGGGCAAAGCATACTGAACAGAGGCCCTTTAAATAATAAGTGACGACATCACAATTCTGAGGCTGCATCCTGTCTCACACGGATGATGTACACCAGTCTGGCCATAAAAGGAAGTGCAGGAAATGAGCAGCATCACACAGTATGCATCAGTCAGCAAGAGAGGTGAGTAAAATGGCTGCCAGCAGCACATGGCAAACAAAGCAGGGAAAAAACCTGACAGATATGAGAGCATATAGTAATGTGGATATATCATATATCAACATATTGAGACATATTCACACTAAGTGAGTCTTTCCCAGATATAATGGGCCTCCCTGGTGGGTTTATAAGGGATTCATGAATTCTGGAGAAAATAAAACACAGGGATTTTGGGGTTTAGAGGGGTTAGGTACTCTAGTTCTTTATGATTAATTATCCCTATGGTTTTTGCCTTATTTAGTCATTAGTCTTTTTCTATATAATTCAGTAGGATTGTTCTTTAGTTTCTTGTATGTTTTACTATCATTGAGTAGCCTTTGGGCTTTCTTCATATAGTTAGAGGTGTCCATGACCACCACCCCTCCCCCCTTATCCGCTGACTTAATGATGATATCCTTATCTTTTTGAATCTTTTTAATGGTGTCTCTTTTATTCTTGCCTAGATTGTATCTACCTTCTCTTTTACTATTGTTTCTTCCAAATCTTTAAGTACCAGAGTCTCAAAGAGTTATAAATTACGTCCCTTCTCATTAATGGGATAGTCTGTGTGTACAAAATTATTTTTTGGAGTGTTCCTTTGTGTGCTTATACTATCATGATAACATAGCAAATCTGATAATAGATATAATTTACCTATGACACATGTCCTATGGTCAATTACCTATGACACATGTCCATGGTATGGAACCTAATACGATGTGGATTAATACTTTGGAGGTGGGCACTCCTAATCTAGGAATATAGTTCTTTGCCATCTGCATCATAGAACCCCCATGCAGACAATCTGATGAAGTGATTGAAACTGTGTGTTATTTCGCAAAGGATGATATAACACAGAGAATAAACAATGAGGTTTGAGGGCAGAGTAACGCTTGACCTTATTTATTTCCACCATTCCCACGTTCTACTGACATTTTATAATAGAGTGTATGTACTGATCAGACTTTAAAATGCTAACCCACAGTCATGACATTTTTTTTGACAACACAGTGTTAACTAATTGGGGTATTGCTAGACAACAGCAAATCAGCACTTTGCCTGTATACACACCCTTGCATCTTGAATGGGTAACGCTAAAAGTGGGAGTGTCCGGTAGACCAATAGGATCTCTTTAATTACGTGTTACATCTATGGATTAAACTAAGGGATAATTTTACCAAATACTACGTGTAAGTGTCCACTTCAGTTGATAGATCAGACTATAACATGCTAACAACAATAACATTATGTTTGACAACATAGCGTAAACCAATTAGGGCATTGCTAGACACACAGCAAATCAGCGCTTTGCCTGTATATACACCCTTGCACTTGTAATGGGTAACGCTAAAAGTGGGAGTCTCCGGTAGACCAATAGGATCTCTTTATTTACGTGTCACACTTAACAGAACAAACTAAGAGACAAATTTACCAAATAATAAGCGGAAGTGTTCATCTCAGCTGACAGGACTTTTACTCCTATAAGGGATAAGGTCTGCACTTTTCTGAAAGCAAGTGTTTTTAAACCACAATCGATCAGAACCATACCATATGAACTGTGATCTTATGAATAAAGACACACAATATGGGAAGAAAGGGACCTACCTGAAAGTATCTAATATATAAGTATCATATGTAACATTTCATCACAGAGGTGATATGTTACATATGAACGAATAACAATGCGAGTGTATTGAATAACATTTAAAACACATAGTGATTGGATCATAAGTAGGAATGTTTCCTAAGTAACCTATGATTGGTTGATGGATCCTGCATAGTGCTATTTAAAGAGGTGGCACCTGGGCCTTGGTTTGTCTATTGCATAGAGAAAGGCTGATAGTACAGCCGAAACTAGTTTGCTGCTCATATTTGTTTTGTGCACTTAGTTGCATTTTGTTGATTTTAACTTTAGCAGTCCGTTGTCCCTGTCACCTGAAGTCGAGGGAGCTGCTATCGGCCAGGAAACAGGGGGACAATTGTGACTTAGTTTAACTTTAGGTACGGTTTGGTTTAGAGGCCTGTATTTTAAAATTACTAATTAAAGTTTGCTTTTTAATTTACTAACTACTAGGAATGAGTGCTTGTTAAACCACCCTCTTTTTTGAGGTTATCTTCCCTCTCCCTTTCTAATTTGTATATTCATTGGTGGGATAGCACCTGAAAACTTAACTGTTTCTATATATTCCAGTATACACACAACTAGTGCCAGTACTCTCCCTTTTCTCTCTAATAGATATAATTTGGAATTTTTTAATTTTTTTTAAATTGTATAAGAATATTATCTACTAGATACAGTAACAGTGTTCCGTTTCATATGGTACAAACAAGGATTTCTACTTACCCCAATTTAGGGGCAGATTACAAGAGATATGCACATGTTATCCCCTCTTGCACTTAAACAGCCCTCAAAGTAAAAAAATAGCGAGACGACATTAATGCTCATATTACAAGTTAAAAGTAAAAAGTTAGGGCGCAAGTGAAAATCTCAGGTGTGCTAACTTTAGGACTTCGGATATTGCAGCCGTGGTAACTTGTTCTCTCCATAGACTTCTATGAGCACGCTACAAAAAAAACGTTGTCGCTCATGCACTAACTCGACACTGCGTTACATCAACTGCTCTAACCCCGAAGGTGCTTTAGGAATACTTCAAATTCATTTGTTCTTCACTTAGAAGAAAATGTTCTTTTTATTTTTAAATATATTTATATATAAATATATATATATATATATATTTTTTTTTTTTTAATATATCTCTGTACCTATATATCTATATGAGTTTGTACAGATATAATTTATTATTTTTGAAGAGAGCTCACATAAAGTGCAATATGTAATTTTCAAATGTCCCATTTATGTATGCTGTCAGTACTGTCAACTGCTGTTATTGTGAATCGATATAAAACAAATTGTAGTAAAATCAAGAGCTGCATATATTTCTCACTACAGACCATTCATATTAAAATTGTATTAGGGGTTCCCTTGTTGTGACAAACTGAATACAGGTATGTTATAGCACTGGGAGTCTCTATAATCATTAGCAATAAATCAAATATAAGACCAGCACTAATCAAGGGTGTCCAAGCTGCCCAAGACACTGCATAGGCTTGTACCTTGAATATATACAATATACAGCAACACAGCTATAATAAAACTTAAAAGCGTTTATTATAGAAGAACAAAAATATACAACATTTTGGGCACCACAGCTCTTAGTCATGTATGAATATTATGTGCACAGACATTTCTGAAATCTCCTTCTTCAAACTATTAACAGGTGTCACAATTTAAATTAACCCTTTAATTAATCTTCATTAGTCACATATTGACCTCTATTCATTACATTCTTAAACTACCCCCAGTAGCACAACATTACTGTATATATTTCCTACCAATTATACACATAAAAAGGTGATATGTTTTATACTAATTAATGGAGACAACACAAAAAATCATAAATCATTACCTGTATACTCTATCTGCCTCACAAAAAGAGATGCCAAGTTCTCGATTAAGTCTCCAGTCTATTAAACATACAATAAGGGAAGATATTTCATCAGGCTTAATGTTAAGCCTGATGAAACAGCCACTGGTGGCTGAGAAACGCGTTGCTAATTGTTTTTAACTTTTTTAATAAAGTAAGTTGATTACTTTTACCACTTGCTGCCTTAATATTTGATATTCTTTGGGAACACTATATTGGGTTACCAATTATCTTCGTTGGATTCCTGGAATCTCCTGACTATCTGTGGAATTAAGTCTATTGGGTGACTATATTGATCCCAGCCTGCTCCAATAGCATCAAAGGAGATGCTTCCACAAATGTGAGTGCATTTTAACACTTATCATGGTATTTGGGTCAAACAGTACTAGGCCGTATAAGCACCCTGTGTTTTGTACCACTATTCACAGATATTCTGACAATCTCGGGAGGCCGGTCTTCTGGGTGACTATTACTGACCCCAGACTGCTCCATTTGCATCACTAGAGGTGCTCCATTGCATGTGAGTGTATCTGACACTGGAAAGATATGACCTGTAGTAAGAAAATGATTTACTACTGGAGCTGTAAAATCTTTGCATCTAATATTCGACTTATGTTGTACAATCCTAACCCTTAATCTTTGTGTTGTTTCCCCTATGTAAATCATCCAACAGGGGCATTTAATTAAATAATTAGCAAACATATGGCTAGATAACGAGTTTTGCAGTATGGCTATACCGCTGAAATATTGGCCATTGCGCGTGGAATGGCCGGGAACACATATTACGAGTTGCAGCGGTATAGCTATACCGCAAGCATTTTAGACTGTAACGCAACGTCCATTCCACATTTAAAAAAATTACGTTTAAGTGCAAGATTTTCCATAGCGCCGTATTACGGGTTGTGCGGTCCGGCTAAAATGCTTGTGTTACAGCCTATACCAACACGATCCATACCTGAGTGCAGTAGTTATGGATTTTGTGTAACAAAAATGTTTCATAAAACTCATAACTAAAATGTTACAAAGCACACAACACCCATAAACTACCTATTAACCCATAAACCGCCACCCTCCGCATCGCAAACACTCTATTAAACTTATTAACCCCTAATCTGCCACCCACCCACATTGCGACTATTAAAGAACCCTATTAATTCCTAATCTGCTGCTCCCTGACATCGCCGACATTAGTAAAAGTTATTTACCCCTAATCCGCCGCCCCCAACATCGCTGACACCTAAATAAACCTATTAACCACTAAACCACCAGCCCCCGCACATTGCAAAACACTAAATTAAACTATTAACCCCTAAACCTAAAGCCCCCCTAACTTTAAAGGGACACTGAACCCAAATTTTTTCTTTCGTGATTCAGGTAGAGCATGCAATTTAAAGCAACTTTCTAATTTACTCCTATTATTATTTTTCTTCGTTCTTTTGCTATCTTTATTTGAAAAAGAAGGCATCTAAGCATTTTTTTTGGTTCAGTACTCTGGACAGCACTTTTTTATTGGTGGATTAATTTTTCCACCAAACAGCTCTTTTACCTTAAAAAAATTACTAAGTCCCCCCTAAAAGTAACCCCCCACCCAACCAACCCCCCATAATAAAAAAAACCTAACTCTAAAAAATCCTAAAATACCTATTGCCCCTAAAGGGGAATTTGTATGGGCATTGCCCATCCCTAATCTAAAAAAAAAACCCACCCAAAAAAATAAAAAAAAGACCTAATACTAACCCCATAAAATCTACTCACGGTTCCTGAAGTCTGGACATCCATCTTCATCCTGGCGGCTAGAAGTCTTCATCCAGGAGGCAACATCTTCATCCATCTCAGGGACGTCTTCTATCTTCATCCCAGCGGTGCGGAGCTATCCTAGAGGGCGATGACATTCTGCGCAGAGTGTCATCTTCATATGATCACCACTGTACACTGAAGTTGAATGCAAGGTACCCATTTCAAAATGGCGTACTTTGCATTCCTATTGGCTGATTTGATTCTTCAAATTCAAATCAGTCAATAGGATGAGAGCTTCGTACATCCTATTGGCTGTTCAAAACAGCCAATAAGATGAGAGCTAATGAAATCCTATTGGCTGATTTGAACATATATGTATTTTTTTACAGGTAAAAGAGCTGATTTATTTAGGGCAATGCCATACAAAAGGCCCTTTTAAGGGCTATTGGTAGTTTATTTTAGGCTAGGGGTGTTTTTATTTTGGGGTGCTTTTAGATTAGATGTATGTTTTTATTTTTGATAATTTTTATTTTTTTTATTTTTTGTAGGATTTGATTTTTTTTTAGTTTTTGAATTTTGATTTTTAAATTTTTTACTTAGTGTTAGGTTTTTTACATGTTTAATTTAGATATTTTATTTGGTAGTATTTTTTTATTTTATTAGATTAGTTATGTTACGTTAATTTATAGTTTAATGTTAGGTTTATATTTATTTCACAGGTAAGTTTTTATTTATTTAAATAGAGTTATATTGTAATTTTAATTTAAAGTTAGGGGGTGTTAGGTTTAGGGGTTAATAGTTTAATTTAGTGTTTTGCGATGTGGGGGGCCAACGGTTTAGGGGTTAATAGGTTTATTTAGTGGCAGAGATGTGGGAGGCCAGAGGTTTAGGGGTTAATAACTTTATTATAGTGGTGGCGATGTCGTGGAGCTGTGGATTAGGGGTGAATTGCTTTTATTAGTGTTGGCGATGTCGGGGGCGGCAGATTAGGGGTTAATCAATTTATTTAGGTGTCGGCGATGTCGGGGGCGGCGGATTAGGGGTGTTTAGACTTGGGGTTTATGTTAGGGTGTGGTTTAAATTTAACTTTTTTTTCCCATAGACATCAATGGGGTTGCGTTAGGAAATTTTTCATTCCGCGATCACAGGTGTCAGGTTTTTTTCCAACACTCTCTCTCCATTGATGTTTATGGGGGAATGCATGCACGACAACGTCAAAGCAGCCCTTGCATTTTGTGCTGTATGCAGCTTAACGCAACCATATCACATGTAATGGCAGCGCTATGGAGAGTGAAATAACATAACTTTTGTTGCGTTCATTTTGCACCCTGTTTAGTGCAAATCTCGTAATCTAGGTGTTAGTTATTTGCGTTGTGAGGGTTTGGCGGATTGGGGGTTAATAGACTAATTAGGGTACTTGCGTTGTGGGGGTTTGGCAGATTAGGGGTTAATAGATTTATTAGGATTATTGCATTGTGTGGATTTGGCAGATTAGGGGTTAATAGTTTTATTAGATTTATTGCGTTGTGGGTTAATGGCAGATTAGGGGTTAAAAGTTTTATTAGGTTTATTGCGATGTGGGTTAATGGCAGATTAAGTGATAATACATTTATTAGGTTTATTGCGATGTGGATTAATGGCGGATTAGGGGTTAATATATTTTATTAGTTATTGCGGCGGGAGATTGCATTTGACAGGTAGATAGATATTGCGCATGCGTTAGGTGTTAGTTGATATTTTCAGGCAGTTACGGGAGTTACGGTGCTCACATTTTCAGCGTAAGGCTTGCTGCGCCTGCCTATGTGTGGTGAGGTGAAAATGGTGTAAAATGTTTGCAGCTTAAGTCCTTGCACTGAATATGTGATACCGATTTGCGACAGGGTTCTATGTTCATTTATGGGAGTAAAAATTGCGGGCAACGGGTGAAATATATGCACCGCATTTATACAACTGCGAAAAAAATGGCTTCTGGATACGGGTATGTCTAGATCTTGTTAGATATCTTCTCTCCTCTGCCCCCAGTAGCCATTTATAAATGTGCTTCTCCCTATTATCTCTTGGTAACAGCCTCCCACTTGTTTTCTTTAAGGGCAATAAATTCTGATTCATACTCAACTAAATGTTGCTTCATCTTGTCAAGCCAGCCACCCTGTTCTAGTTTTTGAAGATGATTCCATTCAAACATTTTTACTTAATTTTCCACTTGTTGTACTATGGTGGTGACCTGCTATATGACCAACACCATGAGGTGCCATGTTGAGAGAGTGTGAGAAAGATAACACCAAATTTAACACACCTGCTCCCCAATAACACCTGAGATCTTGTAACACTAATGAGTCACATGACACCAGGGAGGGAAAATGGATAATTGGGCCCAATTTGGACATTTCCACTTAGGGGTGTACTCACTTTTGTTGCCAATGGTTTATATATTAATGGTTGCGTGTTGAGTTATTTTGAGGGGACAGCAAATTGACACTGTTATACAGGCTGTACACTCACTACTTTACATTGTAGCAAAGTGTTATTTGATTAGATCATCAGTAACCATGGTTGCTAACTTTCTCTCACCCATAAGATGATTATTTCACCTTTGCTCTAGTTCAGATATCATTAAAATCTGGCATGTTATGGGTACTTGAGGAATGGAACCTGTCCTGTGAAACCACTGTATGGTCTTGCCCACCATGCTGCAGCTCAGTTTCAGGGTCTAAGCAATCTTCTTATAGCCTAGGCCATCTTTATGTAAAGCAACAATTCTTTTTTTCAGACCCTCAGAGTGTTCTTTAGCATGAGGTGCCATGTTGATCTTCTAGTAACCAGTATGAGAGAGTGGGAGAGTGATAACACCAAATTTAACACACCTGCTCCCCATTTACACCTGAGACCTTGTAACAATAACGAGTCACATGACACCAGGGAGGGAAAATGGATAATTGGTCCCAATTTGGACATTTCCACTTAGGGGTGTACTCACTTTTTTTTGCCAACTGTTTAGACAGTAATGGTTGTGTGTTGAGTTATTTTGAAGGGAAAGCAAATTTACACTGTTATACAGGCTGTACACTCACTACTTTACATTGTAGCAAAGTGTCATTTCTTCAGTGTTGTCACATGAAAAGATATAATAAAATATTTGAAGCTTGAATTTGTCTGGAAGTTAATCAAAGTTCTTTATCCACCATTCGAACAATCTTTTGTTGCAATATTTGATCAATTTTTCTCTTTCGTCCACGTCCAGGGAGATTAGCTACAGTGCCATGAACTGTAAACTTCTTGACAATGTTGCGCACAGTGGACACAGGAACATTGAGATCTCTGGAGATGGACTTACCATTTTATCTGGTTGCCGGTGTGATTTCTATATTGTCAGCACCTGTTAATTGATACAGGTGAGTTTAATTACAAATTACAGGAGCATCACAATCTTGGAATGCAATTTTTTCTTACAATTTTGAGAAGGTATCAATAATTTTGTACAGTCCATTTTTGCAGTTTTGCATGCAATGTGTCAGATTTGGCTTTTTTTTTATCTCCACTTTTTTGTGTCATACCAATGCAAAATAAATAAACATGAGAATGCCTGCAGTATCTGTCAGAAATGCAGGGGTGCCAATATTTTTGTCCATGACTGTATATATATATATATATATATATATATATATATATATATATATATATACATATATATATATATATATATATATATATATATATATATATATATACACACACACACAAACAAAGAAGTATCAGCCATATTCTGCTTAGCAAGTCACCACCTGAACTTGGGTGGGGTGCTTAAACCAATGGGAGATGGTCAGTCTCCCTGGTAATTTCAAATACAAATACAAAATTTGTTTTTTTAGCACACCTTACAAAAAGTTTAAATCCACATCTGGGAGTGCTGCCAATATGACCCAGTAATTACAAAAACAAAGAGGTATCAGCGCACATCCATTTTCCAAAGCACAACATATTTTTTACTGCTGCAAAAAATTGCCTGCAAATACATCTAGAGACAACTATTCTTTTTAAAATAATATTGGGAACTTAGTCACACAATATGGCCATATTCTGCTTAGTCGGTCATCACTTTCAAGGTGCCCCAATTCGACTGGTCCTACTCTAAGTCCTTTTGCCACAGAGGGCTGAAACATTCCTGCTTTTACTCTTCATAATAGAATGAGACTCCCTGGCTTTTTATTCACAACTCTATAACACTGTTATGAGCACACCTGAACTTGGGTGGGGTGCTTAAACCAATGGGAGATGGTCAGTCTCCCTGGTAATTTCAAATACAAATACAAAATTTGTTTTTTTAGCACACCTTACAAAAAGTTTAAATCCACATCTGGGAGTGCTGCCAATATGACCCAGTAATTACACAAACAAAGAGGTATCAGCGCACATCCATTTTCCAAAGCACAACATATTTTTTACTGCTGCAAAAAATTGCCTGCAAATACATCAAGAGACAACTATTCTTTTTTAAATAATATTGGGAACTTAGTCACACAATATGGCCATATTCTGCTTAGCCAGTCACCACTTTCAAGGTGCCCCAATTCGACTGGTCCTACTCTACAATCCTTTTGCCACAGAGGGCTGAAACATTCCTGCTTTTACTCTTCATAATATAATGAGACTCCCTGGCTTTTTATTCACAACTCTATAACACTGTTATGAGCACACCTGAACTTGGGTGGGGTGCTTAAACCAATGGGAGATGGTCAGTCTCCCTGGTAATTTCAAATACAAATACAAATACAAAATTTGTTTTTTTAGCACACCGTACAAAAAGTTTAAATCCACATCTGGGAGTGCTGCCAATATGACCCAGTAATTACACAAACAAAGAGGTATCAGCGCACATCCATTTTCCAAAGCACAACATATTTTTTACTGCTGCAAAAAATTGCCTGCAAATACATCAAGAGACAACTATTCTTTTTTAAATAATATTGTGAACTTAGTCACACAATATGGCCATATTCTGCTTAGCCAGTCACCACTTTCAAGGTGCCCCAATTCGACTGGTCCTACTCTACAATCCTTTTGCCACAGAGGGCTGAAACATTCCTGCTTTTACTCTTCATAATAGAATGAGACTCCCTGGCTTTTTATTCACAACTCTATAACACTGTTATGAGCACACCTGAACTTGGGTGGGGTGCTTAAACCAATGGGAGATGGTCAGTCTCCCTGGTAATTTAAAATACAAATACAAATATAACATTTGGTTTTTTAGCACACCTTACAAAAAGTTTAAATCCACATCTGGGAGTGCTGCCAATATGACCCAGTAATTACACAAACAAAGAGGTATCAGCGCACATCCATTTTCCAAAGCACAACATATTTTTTACTGCTGCAAAAAATTGCCTGCAAATACATCAAGAGACAACTATTCTTTTTTAAATAATATTGGGAACTTAGTCACACAATATGGCCATATTCTGCTTAGCCAGTCACCACTTTCAAGGTGCCCCAATTCGACTGGTCCTACTCTACAATCCTTTTGCCACAGAGGGCTGAAACATTCCTGCTTTTACTCTTCATAATAGAATGAGACTCCCTGGCTTTTTATTCACAACTCTATAACACTGTTATGAGCACACCTGAACTTGGGTGGGGTGCTTAAACCAATGGGAGATGGTCAGTCTCCCTGGTAATTTCAAATACAAATACAAATACAAAATTTGTTTTTTTAGCACACCTTCTGCAGCTATGTCTAAATTGATGCAATAAGATCATTTGGTATAGCAGAACTGCCCAAATTTCAAAAGGCATCTCTCGTCTCTATGGGACTTTAAGGGTGCTCCCTTTTTCTTATAGAATTCAGTGAGTTCAGCCCCTGTGAATTCTGCACTACAATTTCTCTCCAGACTAAAGAGTCTTTGATCATTTGGCCCATAGAAAGTAATAAAGCTCTCTGGGAAATTGAAGCTGTCAGTTTTTATTTAAATAGAAGAAATACAAAGTACAATTTAATTTGTAAAATATACACATAACAATAAAAAGTATGACCCAAATTTGGTAAAGTTACACAAAAACTGTCAAAATATAATCCAAACTTGTAAAATTAGGATCCTAAAAACACTGCTAAAATACAAAATAGAAAGGTTTGTGTGATAAAACTAAATCTGAATTCTAAAGTAGTATAAAATACAAAGCATAAAGTGAAAATGCAGCAGAAATCTCAAGTTATGCAGTCAGTTGTGTATTTAGGTTTTGTGCTGCACTAGGCACTCAAAATTCTGCTTACCCCCCAACCCCCCCCCCCTTAGGTTTTAGGCTTTTTTGTGTCAATATTTTTTAGTCTGGGAGTAATGGGACTTTTATATATATATATATATATATATATATATATATATATATATATATATATATATATATATATATATATATACACACACACACTCATAAATGGTACATACATATTTATATATATATATATATAAATATAAAATTATATATGTGTATATATATATATATATATATATATATATATATATATATATATATAGATAAATATGTATGTACCATTTATGAGTGTGTGTGTATATATATATAAAAAGCACTATAAAAACATCTGTTATTGTTATAGGGGCTCCAAACACACAGGGAATGAAATAGTGAGAGACAGTACATAACAATTTTGTTTTTATTATGTTTGTACAGTCTATGTGAGTGCTATTTAAAATACTGAGTAGTTTTTCTTCTTTTTTTTTTTGAGTTTATATTGCAAAAATAGGTTGAAATTTCATCAAGGACAGCCAAAACAGCAACATATTCATAATCTTTTCTTATTTAGTGGCTGCATATATACCTTAATGTGAGATGGTACTGCCCTGAATGCCTGACCGATAGAAGCTGTGAACAATGCGGGCCAGTAAAGTCCCTGCCCTGTGCACTAATGATCAGCTCTCCTCTGCATACCGGTGTTCGTTCCTCACTTCCTCGGCTCAGTCTCACAGAATGCACAAGCTTCCTGGTTGCCATGGGGATAGGTCACTAGCTGTCAATCAAAAGGGCAGCCCGTGCGAACATATAGAGTGCACACACCCCCACCAGATGGAATGTGCAGATGGGCTGAACCTGTCCGTGATCTATTCCTCTGTAACAGCACTTTAAAATTTGTTAGATTGAATGAGGATGAGGAACAACAAGTACAGCTGCACTGTGCACAGCAGATAAGCAGACGCTGTATCTCTGTCAGGCTGTCAGCATCTCACAGCATTTTAAACCTTAAGCGCTGTTGTTATGAGGAGGTGCTCATTACGGAAAGCTCATTTCATTTGTATGGCAGCCAGGGTGTGTACTCTACATGTTCGCACTGCCTGCCCTTTTCAAAGGGCGTCTTGGTAAATCTGTTAGACACGCTCTGACAATGGCACAGCAATTTGGGACAGTGACACTACTCAGATTCAGATTTAATTAGTAACATACTAACACCGCTCCTACTGAGGCTCCAAAAAGTGCCGCCCCTCCAAAACTGCCACCCTAGGCCCGTGCCTTGTGTGCCTAGGCGGTAATACGCCCCTGTATGCAGTGCTGTATTGCACTGAGTTTGTCTCTCTTCCAGATATAGAAATGCAGGGAATGTCCTTTGGAAAAGTATAACAAAATCTTCCTTTTTAGAATCTCGTGAGGGATCTCACAGTGCTGTTCAGATATCATTAAAGTCTGGCCTGTTATGGGTACTTGAGGAATATATTTGAGAAACACTGACTTATAACTTATAAGTGCCCATTGCTTTATGAACACTAAAACTTTATACTTACGTTTTTTTTTTTCCAATCAGCCAATAGGATTGAGCTCTCATTTGGTATAGCAGAACTGCCCAAATTTCAAAAGGCATCTCTTGTCTCTATGGGACTTTCAGGGTGCTCCCTTTTTCTTATAGAATTCAGTGAGTTCAGCCCCTATGAAGTCTGCACTACAATTTCTCTCCAGACTAAAGAGTCTTTGATCATTTGGCCCATAGAAAGTAATGAAGCTCTCTGGGAAATTGAAGCTGTCAGTTTTATTTTAAATAGAAGAAATACAATTTAATTTGTAAAATATACACATAACAATAAAAAGTATGACCCAAATTTGGTAAAGTTACACAAAAACTGTCAAAATATAATAACTTGTAAAATTAGGATCCTAAAAACACTGCTAAAATACAAAATAGAAAGTGAAAGGTTTGTGTGATAGAACTAAATCTGAATTCTATAGTAGTATAAAATACAAAGCATAAAGTGCAAATGCAGCAGAAATCTCAAGTTATGCAGTGCTGTATTGCACTAAGTTTGTCTCTCTTCCAGATATAGAAATGCAGGGAATGTCCTTTGGAAAAGTATAACAAAATCTTCCTTTTTAGAATCTCGTGAGGGATCTCACAGTGCTGGAGGATCATTTTATATAATCTCATCTGAGCGGATAGCATTATATCAGGCCTCAGCAGAAAAGAAAACAGCAGTGTTGTCAGGGTTTCACCCTGATTTCATTAGTTTGTTATTTGCTGCTTTTTATATTGGCTGCCATTTTGACTCACCTGTCTCTCTCCTCGCCTGCTGAAGAGTGTGTAACACTGCTCACTACACCTGGGCTCCCTCTTATGGCCAAACTGGAGAACATCATCAGTGAGAAACAGGTTGCAGCGCCAGAATTATGTCTTTACTAACTATTTAAAGAGACTCAGTTCAGTTTGCCTTTGCCCTTGCGTTGTCTGACTTTTCTGTGAGTTCCTGTGTTCCTGATTCTGTGTACAACCTGGCTTGTTTGACGTCCCTTCTGGTTCCTAACCCCTTGCTTGTTCCTGACTCTGCTGATCTTTGTGTTCCTGAACTTGGCTCGTCTGAATACTCGCTTTGGCTCCTGACCCGGCTCGTCTGACTACCAGCACTGGCTTTGACTCCTGGCTTGTCGACACTTTTTTATTTTTAGCTATTTTTTAATAAAGGTGTAATTAATTTAGTGATTAACATCTCTGTCTCATTCCTGGTTCCCTGACAAGTGTTTATTAACTCCAGTCAAGTATCCATAACAGGCCAGATTTTCATGATACCTGAACTAGAGCGCGGGTGAAATAATTAGATGATCAATAACCATGGTTACTAACTTGCTCTCACCCATAAGATGATTATTTTACCTTTGCTCTAGCTCAGATATCATGAAAGTCTGGCCTGTTATGGGTACTTGAGGAATAGATTTGAGAAACACTGACTTATAACGTATAAGTGCCCATTGCTTTATGAACACTAAAACTTTATACTTACGTTTTTTTTTCCAGTCAGCCAATAGGATTGAGCTCTCATTCTATTGGCTGATTGGATTAGCCAATAGGATGAAAGCTCAATCCTACTGGCTGATTGCAACAGCCAATAGGATTTTCTCCCCTTTAATTCCTATTGGCTGATAGAATTCTATCAGCCAATCAGAATGTAAGGGACGCCATCTTGGATGATGTCACTGAAAGGGAAACTTCATTTTCCAGCGGATTTCGTAAGAAGAGGATGCTCCGCGCCAGATGGATGAAGATAGAAGATACCGTCTGGATGAAGACTTCTGCCCACTTGGATGAAGACTTCTGCCGCCTGGATGGGGATGGATGTCCGGTCTTAGAAAACTGTAAGTGGATTGTCAGGGGTTAGTGTTAGTTTTTTTTAAGCTTTTATTGGGTGGGTTTTATTTTTAGATTAGGGTTTTGGGCAATGTAAAAGAGCTAAATGCCCTTTTCAGGGCAATGTTTAGCTTAGGAATTATTTAGGTAATAATTGTAAGTTTAATTTAGATTTATTTTAATTATATTTAAGTTAGGGGTGTTGGGGTTAGGGTTATGCTTAGTGCTAGGGTTACGTTAGGCTTAGATTTAGGGGTTAATATATTTATGTAGAGTTAGTGATGTGGGAGGCCAGAGGTTTAGGGGTTAATAGTTTATTTTAGTATATTTCGTTGTGGGGGCTTGCAGTTTAGTGGTTAATAGGTTTATTATAGCGGCGGTGTGGGGGGACGGCAGATTAGGGGTTAATAATCTTTAAATAGTGTTTGCAATGCAGGAGGACGGCGGTTTAGTGGTTAATAGGTTTGTTATAGTGGCGGCAATGTTGTAGAGCGGCGGAATAGGGGTTAATACATTTTTTAAGTGGCGGCAATGTCGAGAGCGGCAGATTAGGGGTTAATAAATTTATTATAGTTTTTGCGATGCGGGAGGGCCTCGGTTTAGTGGTTAATAGGTAGTTTATGGGTGTTAGTGTAATTTTTAACACCCTTCCAGGCAAAACTCCTAATACCGGCACTATGGGAGTCCCATTGAAAAAGGACTTTTTTAAAAGTGCGGTACTGACGTTGCGTGACAGCCAAAAGGTGTACGGTACACCTATACCTACAAGACTTGTAATAGCAGCGTTAGGGAAAATGAAGCGTTATGGCCCATACCGATGCTATTTGAGTCATAACGCACAACTCGTAACCTAGCTGAGTGTGTTAATGTGAAATGATAAGATAACAGCTTTGCAGTTCTTTGGTAACAAATACCGTTATAAAGTTACACAGTTACTCTCCTTGGACATATAATTGGCTCAGGTGTGCTGGATAGTTAAAAGGCAAAAAACAGCCTTTATTCTGATTTTAGTGCCAAAACAATCGTGTTTAATGGAAATGGTTAATTTAGCATATGAATACCTTGATGTCTTTAAAGTTCAGTTTGCGTGATTTAAAAACCGCAGTGCAAATTAGTGTAGAGGTACCTTAATCTGTCCTGGTTGCAACCGCTGATATTCTTCACTGTGAGGGATTCACAGACTGTTAGATCCTGGTGCTTCTGATAAGTCACCTGACTTTCTCTTTGATTCAGAGGTCAGGGGTAATGATCCGTTCTGGTGATGTAGTTATCCTTTTTTGTTTTCCTTTCTTCTTATAGCCCAAATATTACTTTCATCTGGGTTCCCTCAGACTTCTTGAGGTTTGAAGAAATCTTTGGTCAGTGTTTAGCAGTAACACCGTGTTCCCTGAAGTTACCAAAGGTAGAGTTTAACTTGCAGGGTCAGGAGAAAAGTTTAAAGGTGCAGGGTCACACAGCCTTGTGACAGTGGTAAATGAAGTTTAGTATAGTGTAGCAGGTCCCATTCAACGCGTTTCACCCTTCTGGGCTTTATCAAGAACATTCTTGATAAAGCCCAGAAGGGTGAAACGCGTTGAATGGGACCTGCTACACTAAAATCAGAATAAAGGCTGTTTTTTGCCTTTTAACTATCCAGCACACCTGAGCCAATTATATGTCCAAGGAGAGTAACTGTGTAACTTTATAACGGTATTTGTTACCAAAGAACTGCAAAGCTGTTACGCTAAATTTCTAATCACAGTTGTATCAAAGCCGTTACGCTCACCTTCTAATTACAGTTGAATAAATTTGAACATTAGTGCTGAATCTATTTGCTTTTAATATATTAAGATTGATACATTTGTGCCTTTTAAATATTCAATTCACCAATTTGTTGCTTACCATATGTTATCTATAGAATTAATTATTTTATACCTGGAATTCTAGGGATTATAAATATATGTTCTAGTCTGTTTTTATAAGTGTTGTATAAGGGAAACGTCCCTTTATTAATTAGGAATAGCATTTGCTGTTGTTTTTATGTGTTATAAGAATTTTTAAATAAACAAGATTGTATAATACATTAGTTAGATTGGCATCATCATTTCCAAGCTTTTTTTAGTGCTGCTAAATAAACACCATTTTTTTCTCAAACTGATCCTGTCTCAGAAGCTGCTATAGGAACCATGCTGTCTGAACACAGTTCTACCAAAGCTAAGTGTATCTGTTGTAAGATAGTGGAGATTATGGGGCCTATTTATCAAGCCGTCAACTGTGCTGCATTCGCCGGCACCAATACGCTCGCCTAACATCGCCTAATATCGCTGCCGCGGACCTGAATAAACTCTCCTTATTTAACAAAAAAGCTGTCAAAAAGCCACGCATCAAGTACGGGTCGATGAGCCGTGGACTGTTGTTAACTAACAGTCATCGATCTCGCTGCTATTTGGCTTTTTCCCAGCTTTATTTGTACCCTGTCACTAAACACCGCCACTATACTAAACTGTTTAACCCCTATACCGCCGCTCCCGGACCCCACCGCAACTAAATAAAGTTATTAACCCCTATGCCGCTGCTCCCTGAGCCCACCGCCACCTACATTATACTTATTAACCCCTAATCTGCCACCCCCTACTCTGCCGCCATCTACATTATACTTATTAACCTCTAATCTGCCACCCCCTATGCCGCCGCCACCTACATAAAGTTATTAACCCCTATCCTGACGCTCCCGGAGCCCACCACAACTAAATACAGGTATTAACCCCTAAACCGCCAGCCCCCCACATCGCCATAAACTAAATTAACCTATTAATCCCTAAACCTAACAACCCGCTAACTGTACATTAAATATTAACTCATCCCTATTTTATAATAAATTTAAACTTACCTTTAGATTTAAATTAAACTATATTAAACTACTAGTTAACCTATTCTAACTATTATAATAAAATTACATTAAACTATATTAAAATAATAATTAACCTAACCTAACTATTATAATAAAATTACATTAAACTATATTAAACTAATAATTAACCTACCCTAACTATTATAATAAAATTATATTAAACTATATTAAATTAATAATTAATCTAACCTAACTTTTATACTAAAATTACATAAAATTACAAATTAAAATAACTATATTATATAACACCTAACCCTACTCAAATAATTTAATTCTACACTAAAAAGTTACAAAAAATAACAAACACCAAGGCCTAGATTTGGAGTTCGGCGGTAAAAGGGCTGTTAACTCTCCGCAGGCTTTTTTCTGGCCGCACCATAAAATTAACTCTGGTATCGAGAGTTCAAACAAATGCTGCGTTAGGCTCCAAAAAAGGAGCGTAGAGCATTTTTAACCGCAAATGCAACTCTCGATACCAGAGTTGCTTACGGACGCGGCCGGCCTCAAAAACGTGCTCGTGCACGATTCCCCCATAGGAAACAATGGGGCTGTTTGAGCTGAAAAAAAACCTAACACCTGCAAAAAAGCAGCGTTCAGCTCCTAACGCAGCCCCATTGTTTCCTATGGGGAAACACTTCCTACGTCTGCACCTAACACTCTAACATGTACCCCGAGTCTAAACACCCCTAACCTTACACTTATTAACCCCTAATCTGCCGCCCCCGCTAACGCTGACCCCTGCATATTTTTTTAAACCCCTAATCTGCCGCTCCGTAAACCGCCGCCACCTACGTTATCCCTATGTACCCCTAATCTGCTACCCCTAACACCGCCGACCCCTATATTATATTTATTAACCCCTAACCTGCCCCCCACAACGTCGCCGACACCTGCCTACACTTATTAACCCCTAATCTGCCGAGCGGACCTGAGCGCTACTATAATAAAGTTATTAACCCCTAATCCGCCTCACTAACCCTATCATAAATAGTATTAACCCCTAATCTGCCCTCCCTAACATCGCCGACACCTAACTTCAATTATTAACCCCTAATCTTCCGATCGGAGCTCACCGCTATTCTAATAAATGGATTAACCCCTAAAGCTAAGTCTAACCCTAACACTAACACCCCCCTAAGTTAAATATAATATTTATCTAACGAAATAAATTAACTCTTATTAAATAACTTATTCCTATTTAAAGCTAAATACTTACCTGTAAAATAAACCCTAATATAGCTACAATATAAATTATAATTATATTATAGCTATTTTAGGATTAATATTTATTTTACAGGCAACTTTGTAATTATTTTAACCAGGTACAATAGCTATTAAATAGTTAAGAACTATTTAATAGTTACCTAGTTAAAATAATAACAAATTTACCTGTAAAATAAATCCTAACCTAAGTTATAATTAAACCTAACACTACACTATCAATAAAATAATTAAATAAACTACCTACAATTACCTACAATTAACCTAACACTACACTATCAATAAATTAATTAAACACAATTCCTACAAATAAATACAATTAAATAAACTAGCTAAAGTACAAAAAATAAAAAAGAACTAAGTTACAGAAAATAAAAAAATATTTACAAACATAAGAAAAATATTACAACAATTTTAAACTAATTACACCTACTCTAAGCCCCCTAATAAAATAACAAAGCCCCCCAAAATAAAAAATTCCCTACCCTATTCTAAATTAAAAAAGTTACAAGCTCTTTTACCTTACCAGCCCTGAACAGGGCCCTTTGCGGGGCATGCCCCAAGAATTTCAGCTCTTTTGCCTGTAAAAAAAAACATACAGTACCCCCCCCCCAACATTACAACCCACCACCCACATACCCCTAATCTAACCCAAACCCCCTTAAAGAAACCTAACACTAAGCCCCTGAAGATCTTCCTACCTTGTCTTCACCATACCAGGTTCACCGATCCGTCCTGGCTCCAACATCTTCATCCAACCCAAGCGGGGGTTGGCGATCCATAATCCGGTCCAGAAGAGGCTCCAAAGTCTTCCTCCTATCCGGCAAGAAGAGGACATCCGGACCGGCAAACATCTTCTCCAAGCGGCATCTTCGATCTTCTTCCATCCGGAGCGAAGCGGCAGGATCCTGAAGACATCCAGCGCGGAACATCCATCCGGACCGACGACTGAACGACGAATGACTGTTCCTTTAAGGGACGTCATCCAAGATGGCGTCCCTCGAATTCCGATTGGCTGATAGGATTCTATCAGCCAATCGGAATTAAGGTAGGAATTTTCTGATTGGCTGATGGAATCAGCCAATCAGAATCTAGTTCAATCCGATTGGCCGATCCAATCAGCCAATCAGATTGAGCTCGCATTCTATTGGCTGATCGGAACAGCCAATAGAATGCGAGCTCAATCTGATTGGCTGATTGGATCAGCCAATCGGATTGAACTTGATTCTGATTGGCTGATTCCATCAGCCAATCAGAAAATTCCTACCTTAATTCCGATTGGCTGATAGAATCCTATCAGCCAATCGGAATTCGAGGGACGCCATCTTGGATGACGTCCCTTAAAGGAACAGTCATTCGTCGTTCAGTCGTCGGTCCGGATGGATGTTCCGCGCTGGATGTCTTCAGGATCCTGCCGCTTCGCTCCGGATGGAAGAAGATCGAAGATGCCGCTTGGAGAAGATGTTTGCCGGTCCGGATGTCCTCTTCTTGCCGGATAGGAGGAAGACTTTGGAGCCTCTTCTGGACCGGATTATGGATCGCCAACCCCCGCTTGGGTTGGATGAAGATGTTGGAGCCAGGACGGATCGGTGAACCTGGTATGGTGAAGACAAGGTAGGAAGATCTTCAGGGGCTTAGTGTTAGGTTTCTTTAAGGGGGTTTGGGTTAGATTAGGGGTATGTGGGTGGTGGGTTGTAATGTTGGGGGGGGGGTATTGTATGTTTTTTTTTACAGGCAAAAGAGCTGAAATTCTTGGGGCATGCCCCGCAAAGGGCCCTGTTCAGGGCTGGTAAGGTAAAAGAGCTTGTAACTTTTTTAATTTAGAATAGGGTAGGGAATTTTTTATTTTGGGGGGCTTTGTTATTTTATTAGGGGGCTTAGAGTAGGTGTAATTAGTTTAAAATTGTTGTAATATTTTTCTTATGTTTGTAAATATTTTTTTATTTTCTGTAACTTAGTTCTTTTTTATTTTTTGTACTTTAGCTAGTTTATTTAATTGTATTTATTTGTAGGAATTGTGTTTAATTAATTTATTGATAGTGTAGTGTTAGGTTAATTGTAGGTAATTGTAGGTAGTTTATTTAATTATTTTATTGATAGGGTAGTGTTAGGTTTAATTATAACTTAGGTTAGGATTTATTTTACAGGTAAATTTGTTATTATTTTAACTAGGTAACTATTAAATAGTTCTTAACTATTTAATAGCTATTGTACCTGGTTAAAATAATTACAAAGTTGCCTGTAAAATAAATATTAATCCTAAAATAGCTATAATATAATTATAATTTATATTGTAGCTATATTAGGATTTATTTTACAGGTAAGTATTTAGCTTTAAATAGGAATAATTTATTTAATAAGAGTTAATTTATTTCGTTAGATTTAAATTATATTTAACTTAGGGGGGTGTTAGTGTTAGGGTTAGACTTAGCTTTAGGGGTTAATACATTTATTAGAATAGCGGTGAGCTCCGGTCGGCAGATTAGGGGTTAATAATTGAAGTTAGGTGTCGGCGATGTTAGGGAGGGCAGATTAGGGGTTAATACTATTTATGATAGGGTTAGTGAGGCGGATTAGGGGTTAATACATTTATTATAGTAGCGCTCAGGTCCGCTCGGCAGATTAGGGGTTAATAAGTGTAGGCAGGTGTCGGCGACGTTGAGGGGGGCAGATTAGGGGTTAATAAATATAATATAGGGGTCGGCGATGTTAGGGGCAGCAGATTAGGGGTACATAGGGATAACGTAGGTGGCGGCGATTTGCGGTCGGAAGATTAGGGGTTAATTATTTTAAGTAGCTGGCGGCGACGTTGTGGGGGGCAAGTTAGGGGTTAATAAATGTAATACAGGGGTCGGCGGGGTTAGGGGCAGCAGATTAGGGGTACATAAATATAACGTAGGTGGCGGTCGGCAGATTAGGGGTTAAAAATTTTAATCGAGTGGCGGCGGTGTGGGGGGACCTCGGTTTAGGGGTACATAGGTAGTTTATGGGTGTTAGTGTACTTTAGGGTACAGTAGTTAAGAGCTTTATAAACCGGCGTTAGCCAGAAAGCTCTTAACTCCTGCTATTTTTAGGCGGCTGGAATCTTGTTGTTAGAGCTCTAACGCTCACTTCGGAAACGACTCTAAATACCGGCGTTAGAAAGATCCCATTGAAAAGATAGGCTACGCAAATGGCGTAGGGGGATCTGCGGTATGGAAAAGTCGCGGCTGAAAAGTGAGCGTTAGACCCTTTAATCACTGACTCCAAATACCAGTGGGCGGCCAAAACCAGCGTTAGGAGCCTCTAACGCTGGTTTTGACGGCTACCGCCGAACTCCAAATCTAGGCCCAAGTTACACAAAAAATAAACACTAAGTTACAAAATATAAAAAATAAATTATCAAAGGTTTAAACTAATTACACTTAATCCAAGGGCCCTATGAAAATAAAAAAGACCCCCCCCCCCAAAAAAACCCTAGCCTACAATAAACTACCAATAGCCCTTAAAAGGACCTTTTGTGGGGCATTGCCCCAAAGTAATCAGCTCTTTTACCTGTAAAAAATTAATACAAATACCCCCCCAACAGTAAAACCCACCACCTACACAACCAACCCCCCAAATAAAATACTATCTAAAAAAACCTAAGCTCCCCATTGCCCTGAAAAGGGCATTTGGAAGGGCATTGCCCTTAAAAGGGCATTTAGTTCTAATGCAGGCCCAAGTAGGTTAGGTGTTTAAATATATAATATAGTTATTTTAATTTGTAATTTTATGTAATTTTAGTATAAAAGTTAGGTTAGATTAATTATTAATTTAATACAGTTTAATGTAATTGTATTATAATAGTTAGGGTAGGTTAATTATTAGTTTAATATAGTTTAATGTAATTTTATTATAATAGTTAGGGTAGGTTAATTATTAGTTTAATATAGTTTAATGTAATTTTATTATAATAGAATAGGTTAATTAGTAGTTTAATATAGTTTAATTTAAATCTAAAGGTAAGTTTAAATTTATTATAATATAGGGATGAGTTAATATTTAATGTACAGTTAGCGGGTTGTTAGGTTTAGGGATTAATAAGTTAATTTAGTTTATGGTGATGTGGGGGGCTGGCGATTTAGGGGTTAATACATTTATTTAGTTGCTGTGGGCTCCGGGAGTGGCGGGATAGGGGTTAATACTTTTATGTAGGTTGCGGCGGTGTTGGGGTGGCAGATTAGGGGTTAATAAGTATAATGTAGGTGGCAGGGTGTAGGGGGTGGCAGATTAGGGGTGTTTAGACTCGGGGCTTATGATAGGGTGTTAGGTGTAAACGTAACTTTTATTCTCCCATAGGAATCAATGGGATATCGGGCAGCAGCGAACATGAGCTTTCGCTGCTTTCAGAATCCCATTGATTCCTATGGCATCCGCCGCCTCCAGGGCGGTGGATTGAAAACCAGGTACGCTGGGCCGGAATAGTGGCGAGCATATCTGGTAGATTTTTGATAAATAGCAAAAGTAGTCAGATAGTGGCGAATTTGCATTCGGAACATCTGTAGTGACGTAAGCATCGATCTGTGTCGGACTGAGACCGGCGGATCGTATGTTACGTCACAAAATTCTATTTTTGCCAGTCTGTAGGCTTTGATAAATAAGGCGAATCAGGCTCGCCACAATTACGCTGCGGAATTCCAGCGTATTTGCGGTTGATGGCTTGAAAAATTGGCCCCTATATCTCCAGCTGTAGTGTGTAACAGTTGTCATGATAAGCTTTTGCATGCAGAAAAGGTTTCTATTAGTGCTAGTACAGTATCTGTTGTTCCTTCAACATCTAAAGTACACAATATCCCTGTTGATATGAACAATTATATTGCTGATGCGATACAGAAGGCTATGGCTGCTATACCGCCTTCAAATAAACATAAAAGGTTTTCTCATAATACTGATGGAATTTGTAATGATCGGCAACATACTGATATATCCTCCTCTGATGAGGATCTCTCTGACTCAGAAGATACTACTTCAGACATTGACACTGATAAATCATCTTATCTTTTTAAAGGGCCAGTAACCCCACCAAATAAGGTTATATAATAATGCACACAGTGCAGAATTATATAACTTTAGCCTAGCGTCACGTTTCTTAAGCAGCGTATAGCAAAGATATTTAGCTACGATAATCTATTTTTCAGAACGCCGCTCCTGGTTCTACTGAGCGGGTCTGTTTTTTACCTAAGCGCATCGGGCACACTGTCTAGTCACAGCACGCCCGATCGCGCCATTAAACTGAATGTAGCTCGCTCTCGCTACCATACCCGAGCGGGAGCGAGCACATTCAGTTTAATGGCGCGATCGGGCGTGCTGTGACTAGACAGCGTGCCCGATGCGCTTAGGTAAAAAACAGACCCGCTCAGTAGAACCAGGAGCGGCGTTCTGAAAAATAGATTATCGTAGCTAAATATCTTTGCTATACGCTGCTTAAGAAACGTGACGCTAGGCTAAAGTTATATAATTCTGCACTGTGTGCATTATTATATAACCTTATTTGGTGGGGTTACTGGCCCTTTAAGATTGAGTAGATTCGTTCTTTGTTAAAAGAAGTGTTGATAACTTTGGATATTGAGGAGTCTGGTCCTCTTGATAATAAATCCAGTAAACATTTAAATTCTGTCTATAAACCTCCTGTGACTACTCCTGAGGTTTTTCCTGTTCCTGATGCTATTTCTGATGTGATTGCTAAGGAATGGTCTAAGCCTGGCACTCTTTTGTCTTTTTCAAGGTTTAACAAGTTGTATCCTTTGCCAGTGACTAAATTAGAGTTTTGGGAAAAAGTCCCTAAAGTTGATGGGTCTATTTCTACTCTTGCTAAATGTACTACTATTCCTATGGAAGATAGTACTTCTTTTAAGGATCCTTTAGATAGGAAAATTAAATCTTATCTAAGGAAAGCTTATTTGTATTCTGATTTGCATCGTATTGTTCCTTTGCTTCAACATGCTAATCATTTTATCTGTGATGCTATTTTTGATATTATCAAGATTAATGTGAAATCTATGTCTTTGGCTATTTTAGCTAGAAGAGCGTTATGGCTCAAATCATGGAATGTTGACATGGTATCTAAATCTAGGTTACTATCTCTATCATTCCAGGGTAATAATATGTTTGGTTTCCAGTTGGATTCTATTATTTCCACTATTACTGGGGGGAAGGTAGTTTTTTTGCCTCAAAATAAAAAGTCTAAAGGCAAATCTAAAGCTTCTAATCAATTTTGTTCCTTTTGTCAGAATAGAGAACAAAAAAACACTCTTTCCCCAAAGGACTCTGGCTCCAATTGGAAGCCATTCTTGAGTTGGAATAAATCCAAGCCTTACAAGAAACCAAAGCCAGCCCCCAAGACTGCATGAAGGTGCAGCCCTCAATCCAGTTCTGCTGGTGGGGGGCAGATTGAAATTATTTCAAGACGTTTGGGCAGGTTCTATTCAGAATCATTGGATTCAGAATATTGTTTCTCAGGGGTAGCGAATAGGTTTCAGAATAAGACCACCTGCGAGAAGATTTTTTCTCTCTCACATTCCTACAAATCCTGTGAAAGTTCAGGCCTTTCTGAAGTGTGTTTCAAATCTAGAGCTTTCAGGAGTAATTGTACCAGTTCCCATTCTGGAACAGGGTCTGGGTTTTTATTCAAATCTATTCATTGTCCCGAAGAAGGAAAATTCTTTCAGACCAGTTCTGGATCTGAAGTTTTTTAATCAATTTGTAAGGGTCCTGTCAGGTTAGGAAAAGTCCAGAAGAAGACCCAAATGCTAGGGCGAACTTAAACAACACCCTTGCACTCTGAGTTTAATCCAGGACGTGACCTCACAACAACCTCTAAAAAACAATGTACTCACGATATGGAGCAGAGTTAGCTTGAGTCCAAAGTAATTCAGGATATCAGCCAAATAGACTACTGAGTAAGGAACTGGTTTCAGGAAATGTCTTCCACAGAATCAGGAGAGCAGGGATAGTCCACTTATACTCAGACAGAGGATGGGTAAAACAAGAAACAGTTAATAATGCAGGAGTAGGTAACTTGTTATCAGGCAGTTTGAGGGTTAACACTGTGTAGTCAGTCCTTGCAGAGTTTGGCAACAGGTTATCAGGCAGCTTGAAGGTTAATACTGAATAGTCAGTACTTGTAGAGTAAGACAACAGGAAATCAGGTAGTTTGAGGGTTAATACTGTGTAGTCAGTCCTTGCAGAGTTTGGCAACAGGTTATCAGGCAGTTAGAGGGTTAATACTGAATAGTCAGTACTTGCAGAGATTGGCAACAGGTTAACATGCAGTTTGAGAGTTTCACAGAATAAACAGTACTTGCAGTGTTTGGCAACAGGATATAAAGCAGTTTGAAGGTTTACACTGAATAAACAGTATTTGCAGAGATTGGCAACAGGTAAACATGCAGTTTGAGAGTTTCACAGAATAAACAGTACTTGCAGTGTTTGACAACAGGATATCAAGCAATTTGAAGGTTACACTGAATAAACTGTACTTGCAGAGTTTGGAAACATGTTAACATGCAGTTTGAGAGATTCACAGAATAAACAGTACTTGCAGTGTTTGGCAACAGGTTATCAGGAAGTTTGAGGGTTAACCCAGCATAGTCAGTCTTTGCAGAGTTTGGCAACAGGAAATCAGCAGTTAGAGAGTTTCCACAGCGAAGTCCTCACAGGAGCCACAAAGAGAAACAAACAAACGGGCACTGAAGAAACAGGAGGCCTGGAATAAAAAGCCTGGTAGTGACATCATCAGGAAGGGGCGGCTCAGACTACCTGCCAATCAAGCACACAGGACAGCTGGAGCTTCCCAGCGGCTGAGCCTGGCAGGTCCCATCTTTTAAGATGGTGACTAAAAGGACTATTCTGCCTATTGTTCAGCAAGGTCATTACATGTCCTCATTAGACTTACAGGATACGTATCTTCACATTCCGATTCATCCAGACCACTATCGGTTTCTGAGATTCTCTTTTCTAGACAAGCATTACCAGTTTGTTGCTCTTCCATTTGGTCTAGCAACAGCTCCAAGAATCTTTTTGAAGGTTCTCGGGGCCCTTCTATCTGTAATCAGAGAGCAGGGTATTGCAGTGTTTCCTTATTTGGATGATATCTTGGTACTGGCTCAATCTTTTCATTTAGCAAAATCTCACACAAATAAACTTGTGTTGTTTCTTCAAAGACATAGTTGAAGGATCAATTTACCAAAAAGTTCCTTGAATCCTCAGAAAAAGGTCACCTTTTTAGGTTTCCAGATAGATTCAGTGTCCATGACTCTGTCTTTAACAGACAAGAGACAAATGAAATTGTTTTTTGTCTGTCGAAACCTTCAGTCTCGATCATTCCCTTTAGTTGCTATGTGCATGGAAGTTTTAGGTCTCATGACTGCAGCATTATACTCGATCCCCTTTGCTCGTTTTCATATGAGACCTCTGCAGATTTGCATGCTGAATCAATGGTGTAGGGATTATACTCGGATATCACAGTTGATATACTTAAATCCCAACATTCAACTCTCTCTGTCCTGGTGGTTGGACCATCATCGGATTATTCAAGGGGCCTCTTCTGTTCATCCTTCCTGGAATTTGATTTCAACAGATGCAAGTCTCACAGGTTGGGAAGCTGTCTGGGGGTTTCTGACAGCACAAGGAGTTTGGAATCCTCAAGAGGCGAGGTAAACACTCAATATTTTAGAACTCTGTGCTATTTTCAGGGCTCTTCAGGCTTGGCCTCTATTAAAGAGAGAATCATTCATTTGTTTTCAGACAGACAATATCACAACTTTGGCATATGTCAATCATCAAGGGGGGACTCGCAGTCCTTTAGCAATAAAAGAAGTATCTCAATATACTTTCTTGGGTGTAATCTAACTCCTGTTAATTTCTGTGATACATATCCCAGGTGTAGACAATTGGGAAGTGGATTATCTCAGTCGTCAGTCTTTACATCCAGGGGAGTGGTCTCTCCATCCAGATGTATTTGGTCAGATTGTACAGATGTGGGGTCTCCCCGAAATAGATCTGATGGCTTCCCATCTAAACAAGAAACTTCCCAGATACCTTTCCAGGTCCAGGGATCCTCAGGCGGAGATGGTGGATGCATTAGCAGTTCCTTGGTTTTACCAACCTGCTTACATTTTTCCGCCTCTAGTTCTTCTTCCAAGGGTGATCTCCAAGATCGTATTTGAACAATCACATGTGTTTCTGATAGCACCAGCATGGCCTCACAGGTTTTGGTATGCGGATATTGTCCAGATGTCCAGTTGACAAACATGGCCACTTCCTTTAAGGCCAGACCTCTGTCACAAGGGCCGATTTTCCATCAGGGTCTCAAATCGCTAAATTTGAAGGTATGGAAATTGAATGCTTAGTGCTTAGTCATAGAGGTTTCTCTGACTCAGTGATTAATACTATGCTAAAAACTCGTAAGTCTGTTTCAAGGAAGATTTATTATAGGGTTTGGAAAGCCTATATTTCATGGTGTTTTTCTCATAAATTTTCTTGGCATTCTTTTAGAATTCCTAGAATTTTACAGTTTCTTCAGGATGGTTTGGATAAAGGTTTGTCTGCAAGTACTTTAAAGGGACAAATCTCTGCTCTTTGTGTTTTATTTCATAGAAAGATTGCTAAACTTCCTGATAATCATTGTTTTGTTCAGGCTTTGGTTCGTATCAAGCCTGTTATTAAATCACTCTCTCCTCCTTAGAGTCTTAATTTGGTTTTGAAGGCTTTGCAGGCTCCTCCTTTTGAGCCTATGCATTCTTTGGATATTAAACTACTTTCTTGGAAAGTGTTGTTTCTTTTGGCTATCTCTTCAGCTAGAAGAGTTTCTGAATTGTCTGCTCTCTCTTGTGAGTCTCCTTTACTGATTTTTCATCAGGATAAGGCTGTTTTGCGAACTTCGTTTAAATTTCTAAGGTTGTGAATTTTAACATTAGTAGGGAAATTGTTGTTCCTTCCTTGTGTCCTATCCTAAGAATACTCTTGAAAGATCTTTGCATTCTTTGGATGTTGTATGAGCTTTGAAATATTATGTTGAAGCTACTAAAGGTTTCATTAAGACTTCCAGTCTATTTGTTGTTTTTTCTGGTCCTAGGAAAGGTCAGAAAGCCTCTGCCTGTTGAAGCTTTTGATTCACAAGGCTTATTTGGAGGTGGGACAGTCTCTGCCTCAGAGAATTACAGCTCCTTCTTGGGCTTTTAAGAATGAAGCTTCAGTTGATCAGATTTGAAAAGCAGCAACATAGTCTTCTTTGCATATATTTAAAAAAAATTACCATTTAGATGTATGTGCTTCTTCTGAAGCAGTCTTTGGTAGAAAAGTTCTTCAGGCAGCTGTCTCAGTTTGATTATTCTGCTTATGATTTAATTTTTTTCTTGAAATTTATGTGAAATTTATAAGAGACTTTTTTTATTTTTAGAGTAGGGTTTTGGGCAATGTAAAAGAGCTAAATGCCCTTTTAAGGGCAATGCCCATCCAAATGCCCTTTCCAGGGCAAGGTTTAGCTTAGGTTTATTTAGATAGGTTTTTATTTGGTTTGGTTGTGTTAGGGGGTGTTAGGGTTATGCTTAGGGTTACGTTAGGGTTAGGTTTAGGGGTTAATATATTTATGTAGAGTTAGTGATGTGGGAGGCCAGAGGTTTAGGGGTTAATAGTTTATATTAGTATATTTCATTGTGGGGGGCTTGCGATTTAGTGGTTAATAGGTTTATTATAGAGGCGGTGTGGCAGATGGCAGATTAGCGGTTAATAATCTTTAAATAGTGTTTGCAATGCGGGAGTGCCGCAGTTTAGGGGTTAATAGGTTTATTATAGTGTTGACGATGTCGGGGAGCGGTGGAATAGGGGTTAATACATTTTTTATAGTATTTGTTATGCGAGAGGGCCTTGGTTTAGGGGTTAATAGGTAGTTTATGGGTGTTAGTGTACTTTTTAACACTTTAGTTATGAGTTTTATGCTACAGCTTTGTAACGTAAAACTCATAACTACTGACTTTAGATGGCGTTACGGATCTTGTCAGTATAGAGTGTACCGCTTACTTTTTGGCCGCCCAGGCAAAACTCGTAATACCGGCGCTATGGGAGTCCCATTGAAAAATAACTTTTTTAAAATGTGTGGTACTGATGTTGCGTGACGACCAAAAAGGTGTGCGGTACACCTATACCTACAAGAATTGTAATAGAAGCGTTAGGGAAAATGAAGCGTTATAGCCCATACCGATGCTATTTGAGTCATAACGCACAACTCGTAATCTAGCTGAGTGTGTTAATATGAAATGATAAGATAACAAATGGCAAATTAGGAACAAATATGTGGCAAGAATGGAATTGTGCCAAGTTCTCTTTCAGTTTTCTGGACTGGAAAATACACAATTTTCATACATAAATTACAAAGGGTGCAAAATAAATAATGAAAGTTTTTTCACTATGTATAATTAAAGGGATACTAAACCCATTTTCTTTCATGTAATTGGCAAGAGTCCATGAGCTAGTGAAGTATGGGATATACATCCTACCAGGAGGGTAAAGGTTTCCCAAACCTCAAAATACCTATAAATACACCCCTCACCACACCCACAATTCAGTTTTATAAACTTTGCCTCCTATGTAAGTGGTGAAGTAAGTTTGTGCTTGATTTTTATGATTTCTTCTGTGATAAGCGCTTTTAAGCATTCTGAAGCCCAATTCCTCTCAGAGTACAGTGTTTATCAGAGGGATGTGAAGAGAGTACCTTTGCAAAAGTTTTATCAAGCCGATATTGGTATTTTAAATATATTTCTATGTATAACTGTATACAAACTTAATAACTCACGAGAAATCTTGGCTAACTGTTTAGTCACACCCCAATAGAATTTTCTTTGTGACTATACTATTAAACAGTAACCTAAATTTCTCATGAAGTACTAATCAGTACCACTTTTTATCATTTTTTATGCTAAATTTCATTATTGTTTTTAATTGAATTGTACTAGAGACGTCTCTATATATATTTTTTAAATCATATTGTAACCAAATAAATCACTTGTTTTTTAGATACTGTTCCTATTTGATTTCATTTTATTATGAATATTTATCACAGATAATATTAATAATTTCACATAAGTATCTTCAGCTATTAGCGCCCTTACAAGACCTCCCCTTTCTTTCACTATACACTATTTTTAGATTGAAGGATCTAAAAAACACTGTAAGCGGTCTGATACTCTATATACCAGCGCACTATTTTCCCACATTCTTTCACATGTGAAGAGAGTATCGTCTATTTGATTTTATGGTTTCCCTCGCGGGGAATCTATTCAAGGGTTCTCTGTTATCGGTCATAGGGATTCATCTCCTACCTCCCTTTTCAGATCGACAATATACTTTTATATACCATTACCTCTGCTGATAGCTTTCAGTATTGGTTTGGCTATCTGCTTTATGCTTGTTTTTATATCCTTTGTTGAAGGACGTGTTTGGTAATTGTTTAAGAGCTCCAAGAACTATTCTTTTTTTAAGATGACCATTTAATTAGATCTAATCGGAAGGGAAATAATTAAAATTGGCTTTTTTTCAAAAGATATTTGAATTAGCAATGTTTAAAAAGAGTTAAGAAAAGAAAAAATCTCTTTTTTATGTTTTTTATGAAAATGGTACATTGCAATACAATAACTAATGACAATAAGTGTATATTCATTTTTTTTGTGTACTGAGTATATTAACCTGATGTATGATTAACAATGATGGAAAAAGTTTTTGTTCTCTTTTTGTCCTTTGTTGAAAAACTTTGATAAATGTAATAAGAGATGTAAATAATGGCCACTAGATGGCATTAAGCAACACAAAAAAGTTTGTATTAAGTGAATACAGGTGAGAACAGGTGGGGTGGGTGGAGCCGCAGCCTTTATAAGGTTTGTTTTTAGAGTTGTATGTTAGACATGAATAATGACATGGGTCCGAAAAATTGTCTGTTTTAAAGTGGCAAAATAAAATCATAATGGTGGTGCAGCTATATCATTAATTTTGGACTGTCTTCTTGGGACCTTGGTGCATGTCCAATAGTTGGCACACCTGTAAACAAGTTTTGCTACACCCTTGGTGCTTGGGCAATTTCTTGCTTTATGTGGATGGGTGTCTTTCGGTAAGTATGTATCATTATTTAAGACACTCTCAGCTATGGTTTGGCGCTTTATGTATAAAGTTCTAAATATATGTATTTTACTTATATTTGCCATGAGTCATATCTCTGTATTTCCCTTTGCAGTCTGGCAGTTTCATTATGGGAATCAGGTTTTAGAAAGTTTTTATACCCCGGGTATTGTCTTTTCAATTTGACTTGTTTTTTTCTTTGTAAAACTTGTAGGCAAATTAGGCTTGCGAGGGTGCAAAATGCTGTTATTTATTGCGTCATTCTTGGTGCGAGAATTATTTTTGGTGCGAATGTGCGTCTGTAATGATGCAAGTTTGTCATTTCCTACGTCTTAGTTGACGCTCGGTTGTTTGGTGGAATTTGTGTTTTTAAATACGTGAGTTGCATCATTTCCGGATGTTTGTTGGCGCCAAAAAAAATCTCAACTTCCTTTTGCGTTGTGCATCATACTTGTTGCCCAAAGATTTAGTTTTTATTTTACCCCACTTCCTATATTCTCCTTGCCGTCTTTATGCTCAGAGGGCTACGCTATTTGCTTCTTCTTTTTTTGTGCCAATTTTAGCATTTGCATTTTTTCCCATTCCTGAAACTGCTATATGTGGAAATAAGATATTTCTGTTTAAATGCTATTTTTCTTTTACATTTTACAAGATGTCTCAAACTGATCCTGTCTCAGAAGCTGCTGTAGGAACCATGCTGCCTGAAAACAGTTCTACTAAAGCTAAGTGTATCTGTTGTAAGCTAGTGGAGATTATATCTCCAGCTGTAGTGTGTAACAGTTGTCATGATAAGCTTTTGCATGCAGAAAAGGTTTCTATTAGTGATAGTACAGTATCTGTTGTTCCTTCAACATCTAAAGTACATGATATCCCTGTTGATATGAAAAATTATATTGCTGATGCGATACAGAAGGCTATGGCTGCTATACCGCCTTCAAATAAACATAAAAGGTCTTTTAAATTTTCTCATAATACTGATGAAATTTGTAATGACCAGCAACATACTGATATATCCTCCTCTGATGAGGATCTCTCTGACTCAGAAGATCCTACTTCAGACATTGACACTGATAAATCATCTTATCTTTTTAAGATTGAGTAAATTTGTTCTTTGTTAAAAGAAGTGTTGATAACTTTGGATATTAAGGAGTCTGGTCCTCTTGATAATAAATCCAGTAAACGTTTAAATTCTGTCTATAAACCTCCTGTGTCTACTCCTGAGGTTTTTCCTGTTCCTGATACTATTTCTGATGTGATTGCTAAGGAATGGTCTAAGTCTGGTACTTCTTTTGTTCCTTCTTCAAGGTTTAAAAAGTTGTATCCTTTGCCAGTGGCTAAATAAGAGTTTTGGGAAAAAGTCCCTAAAGTTGATGGGGCTATTTCTACTCTTTCTAAACGTACTACTATTCCTATGGAATATAGTACTTATTTTAAGGATCCTTTAGATAGGAAAACTGAATCTTATCTAAGGAAAGCTTATTTGTATTCTGGCTATATTCTCAGACCTGCCATTTCTATCCACAAATTAGAGCAAAGTCCTAGCACCATATAGATCAACTTTGAAAAACAATTACTTTGAAAAAAAATCAGCCAATAGAATGCGAGCACAAACCTATTGGCTGATTGGATCAGCCAATAGGATTGAACTTCAATTTTTTCTACCTTAATTCCGATTGGCTGATAGAATTCTATCAGCCAATCGGAATCTAAGGCATGCCATCTTGGATGACGTCACTTAAAGGTACCTTCATTCAGTAAGAAGACTCCAGATGAAGAGGATGCTCCGCGTCAGATGTCTTGAAGATGGACCCGGTCTGGGCTGGATGGATGAAGATAGAAGATGCCATCTGGATGAAAACTTCTGCCCGTCTGGAGGATCACTTCGCCCGGCTTGGATGAAGACTCCTCCTGGCTTCGTTGAGGCCTTCTGCCCGGCTTGGATGAAGACGTCTTCTGGTAATTCGATCTTCAGGGGGTTAGTGTTAGGTTTTTTTAAGGGTGTATTGGGTGGGTTTAATTTTTAGGTTAGGGTTTGGGCGGCAAAAGAGCTAACTGCTCTTTTAAGGGCAATGCCCATCCAAATTCCCTTTTCAGGGCAATTGGGAGCTTAGGCTTTTTTAGTTAGTATTTTATTTGGGGGGGTTAGTTGTGTGGGTGGTGGGTTTTACTTTTGGGGGGGTTGTTTGTATTTTCTTTTACAGGTAAAAGAGCTGATTACTTTGGGGCAATGCCCCGCAAAAGGCCCTTTTAAGGGCTATTGGTAGTTTAGTTTAGGCTAGGGTTTTTTTTATTTTGGGGGGGGGGCTTTTTTATTTTAATAGGGCTATTAGATTAGGTGTAATTAGTTTAAATATCTGTAATTTGTTTATTATTTTCTGTAATTTAGTGTTTTGTTTTTTTTGGACTTTAGCTAATTTAATTAAATTTAGGTAATTGTATTTAATTTAGTTAATTTATTTAATTATAGTGTAGTGTTCGTGTAACTTAGGTTAGGTTTTATTTTACAGGTAAATTTGTATTTATTTTAGCTAGGTAGTTATTAAATAGTTAATAACTATTTAATAACTATTCTACCTAGTTACAATAAATACAAACATGCCTGTAAAATAAAAATAAACCCTAAGCTAGCTACAATGTAACTATTAGTTATATTGTAGCTAGCTTAGGGTTTATTTTATAGGTAAGTATTTAGTTTTAAATAGGAATAATTTAGTTAATGATAGGAATATTTATTTAGATTTATTTAAATTATATTTAAGTTAGTGGGTGTTAGGTTTAGGGTTAGACTTAGATTTAGGGGTTAATAACTTTAATATAGTGGCAGCGACGTTGGGGGCGGCAGATTAGGGGTTAATAAATGTAGGTAGGTGGCGGCGATGTTAGGGCCAGCAGATTAGGGGTTAATAATATTTAACCAATGTTTGCGAGGCGGGAGTGCAGCAGTTTAGAGGTTAATATGTTTATTATAGTGGCGGCGAGGTTGGGGGCAGCAGATTAGGGGTCAAAAAGTGTAGGTAGGTTGCGGCGACATTGGGGGCGGCAGATTAGGGGTTAATAAATATAATGTAGGTGTCGGCGATATTGGGAGCAGCAGATTAGGGGTTGATAAATATAATGTAGGTGGCGGCGGTGTCTGGAGCAGCAGATTAGGGGTTAAAAATGTTATTATAGTGTTTGCGATGCGGGAGGGCCTCAGTTTAGGGGATAATAGGTAGTTTATGGTTGTTAGTGTACTTCTTAGCACTTTAGTTATGAGTTTTATGTTACGGCGTTGTACCATAAAACTCATAACTACTGACTTTAGAATGCGTTATGGATCTTGGAGGTAGAGGGTGTACCGCTCACTTTTTGGCCTCCCAGGACAGACTCATAATACCGGCGCTATGGAAGTCCCAAAGAAAAAAGACTTTACAAAGTTTACGTAAGTCGTTTTGCGGTAAGGCCAAAGAAGTGTGCGGTGACCCTAAACCTTCAAGACTCGTAATAGAAGCGGGCGTAAAAAAGCAGCGTTATGACCTCTTAACGCTTCTTTTTTACCCTAATGCACAACTCGTAATCTAGCCGTTATTTTTTTGTGGATTTAATTTTTTCAGCGGAAATAGCTGTTTTTATTTTATCCCTCCCTTTCTACTGACTCTTCTGTGGTCTTCCACATCTTGGGTATTTCTATCCCATACATCACTAGCTCATGGATTCTTGCCAATTACATAAAAGAAAACATAATTTATGAAAGAACTTACCTGATAAATTAATTTCTTTCATATTGGCAAGAGTCCATGAGGCCCACCCTTTTTTTATGATTTTTGTATTAAAGCACAATTATATTTCCAGTTCCTCTTTTTGTATGCTTTTTTACTCCTTATTTTATCACCCCACTACTTGGCTATTTGTTAAACTGAATTGTGGGTGTGGTGAGGGGTGTATTTATAGGCATTTTGAGGTTTGGGAAACTTTGCCCCTCCTGGTAGGATTGTATATCCAATACGTCACTAGCTCATGGACTCTTGCCAATATGAAAGAAATTAATTTATTAGGTAAGTTCTTTCTTTCTTTCATGATTCAGATAGAGCATGTGATTTTAAGCAACTTTCTAATTTACTCCTATTATCAATTTTTCTTTGTTCTCTTGCTATCTTTATTTGAAAAGCTAGAATGTAAGCTTATGAGCCAGCCTATGTTTGGTTCAGCACCTGGGTTGCACTTGCTGATTGGTGGCTAAAAATAGCCATCAATCAGCAAGTGCTATCCAGGGAGCTGAACCAAAAATCGTCCGGCTCCTTAGCTTAGTTTCCCGCTTTTTCAAATAAAGATAGCAAGAGAACAAAGAAAAATTGATAATAGGAGTAAATTAAAAACTTGCTTAAAACTGCATGCTCTATCTGAATCATGAAAGAAAGAATTTGGGTTTAGTATCCCTTTAAGCATTTTATATTACAATGTATTTATAAAAATTTTGCATAAATGGGAAGCTGTCTTGAAACTATGTCACAACTCTTTCAAAGGTATTTACAATACCTTAACAGAATAATTAGGGATCCACAACAAATCTTTTTCCATCCAAGCTGGGAGAGATGCCTGCTCCAACTTTCCATTAGTATACTACAATTTAACCCCCCCCCCCCCCCCCCCCAAGCTGTTATATGGGTAAGCATGGCATCTTTATAATAAGTGTGTACATTTGAGAAAGTGGAAAGGGGTCCAAAGTGTGTTTGTGTATGTATGTTATATATATATATATATATATATATATATATATATATATATATATATATATATATATATATATATATACTGTATGTATGTATATACATCTATAAATACACATGTATACACACATACATACACATAACCGATGAGCGCAAATTTAGATAGCACTTAGAGCTGCGTGTTTACTTTTAACTTGTAATATATGCGCAAGTTAGCGAAGTTGCAATATTGCATTAACTTTAGGGTACCACCTGTAATCTAGTCCAGTGTATTGTTTTATCAGGTATTTCCCAAGTATGACTATTGGAATAGGTAAGTATTCTTACTCAGTTTTACTTATACTTATTTATTTTGTAGAATCTACGAAAATGCTTGCATGTATTATAAAGACCAAGGATAGTCTTTTCTTTGTCTAACATCCTCAGCTAGTGGTTCAATGACCATTGTGAATATTAGTGGTATAGGGTCAGCCCTATTGTGTGCCATTATTAATGCAAATCAGATGAGAGCATAACCCTGGGCAAGGGGCAAGACACAAGGCAAGTAATTTTGTAATATTAGGTTTCATATACCTTTTTGTTTTCTTATGCAATTGCTACTGTAATCCTGTGTCCTATGTGTTTAACTGGTTTCCACTTTTGTAAAAATGCTCAATATATTCATAATCATTTTTGCCACCTCTTGTCTCTATAACAAACTACATTATAATTACTCCTTCTCCCTCTCCCCCTGCACTGTTCATTAACCCATCTCTCTTAAACTCACCTTACTTTTGTACTCATGAACTTTACCTATTCCTAAACACTCTTTCTTTCCTCCCCCTGCAGCTCATCTCAAAAACAGTCTCACTACTGCAAATCCGTATCTCATCTCATGTCACTCTCCCTCTTGCTTTTACTTACTGCTGGGGACATCTCACCTAATCCTGGTCCCCAACCACTGCCTAGCTGTGCACATCCATGTGTACCGTTCCATAGACTCCGAAAACAAAACTCTGCAAACCTTACATTCCTCTTGCATCAAAAGCCACTACCCCTTTCACTTGCGCACTCTGGAACTCTCATGTATATAAGTGAGCAAGAAGCTCACTTATATACATGACCTCTTCATCTCCCGCTCCCTCAACCTTCTGGCCCTAACAGAAACCTGGCTCTCTCCCCTAGAAACAGCATCCACTGCTGCTCTGTCACATGGAGGTCTCCACTTCAGCCACACTCCTAGGTCTGGTAATAGACAAGGAGGTGGTGTAGGTATTTTACTTTCCTTTCATTGCACCTTTCAACAAATACATCCCATCTCTTCACTCACATTTCCCTCATTCGAAACCCACATGATTCGCTTCTTCTTCCCTCTCTCTGTACGTGTTGCAGTCATATACAGACCCCCTGGCTCCTCATCTCAATTTCTAGATCACTTGGCTGCCTGGCTACCTTATTTTCTTTCCTCAGACACCCCTGCCCTCATTCTTGGTGACTTCAACATCCCTCTTGACAATCCCACTGCCTCATCTGCAAAACAACTTCTGCAACTCACTTCCTCTTTTTGGTCTGTCACAATGGACTGATTCTCCCACTCACAAAGACGGTCACTCTCTTGACCTGATCTTTAGCTATCTATGCACTCTCTCAAACTTCACAAACTCACCTTTTCCTCTTTCTGAATACCATCTCCTTACTTGCAACATATAATCCCTCTCTACAAATCTCCCTTCTTCTTCTCCTCACACCAAACTTCACAGAAGCATTATGTCATTAGATCAGCAACAGCTTGCTAATTCCTTCAAACCTCTCATCTCATCCTTCTCCTCCTTTTCCTGCCCTGAACAATCTATCTGCCACTATAATTCCACCCTTATATGCGTCCTTGACAGTCTCGCCCCTCTTACCATAGCTCGGAAATCACACACTCATCCTCAGCCCTGGCATACTCCTTTGAAACGGTACCTACGCAGATGTTCCCGTACTGCTGAGCGGCACTGGAGAAAATCTCGGAGTTCAGCTGATTTTCTTCATTACAAATTCATCTTGAACTCCTACTATTCTGCCCTTAATCTCCATAAGCAATACTACTTCTCTACTCTTATCTCTAATCTTTCTTCAAACCCAAAACCTCTGTTCTCCACTTTCAATACTCTCCTCCGCCCTCCCCCACCTCCTAATACAACTTATCTGTCAGCTCAAGACTTTGCCAGCCACTTCAATAACAAAATTGACTCCATCAGAAATGAAATCAGCTCTCAACATAATCCCATTCTCTCACCCCCTTAAATGCTCTCACTCAACCACAACCCACATAACCTTAAACTTAGCTCATTCTCCCCTTATACTGCGCTCTCACCTCACTACCAGTCCCCTTGACTCTATCCCCTCACAGCTAATCCCCTCCCTCTCTTCTACCCTTACCCCTATACTTACACACATTTTTAACCTCTCCCTCAGCACCAGTATATTTCCCTCATCGCTGAAACATGCACTGGTCACACCTATCCTCAAAAAACCTTCCCTTGATCCTACCTCCCCATCCAACGACCGCCCTATTTCCCTCCTCCCTCTTGCCTCAAAGCTTCTTGAAAAACTAGTATATGCATGCCTATCCCATTTCCTTACATTAAACTTCCTTCTTGACCCATTGCAATCTGGATTTTGTCCCCATCACTCAACAGAGACAGCTATTGTTAAGGTTACCAACAACCTACTTACAGCAAAATCAAAAGGCCACTTCTCTCTGCTTATCCTCCTTGATCTGTCCACAGCCTTTGAAACTGTTTACCACCCTCTCTTGCTTCAAACCCTCCAATCCTTCGGCATCTGTGACACAGCCCTTTCGTAGCTCTCTTCCTACCTGTCAAACCGTACCTTTAGTGTAGCCTTCTCTGGGGCCTCCTCTGCCCCGTTGCCACTTTCTGTCAGAGTACCGCAAGGCTCTGTCCTCAATCCCCTTCTCTTCTCAATCTACACATCATCACTAGGTTCCCTAATAAAGTCCCACAGTTTCCAATATCATTTGTATGCCGACAACACCCAAATCTACTTCTCTGCACCAGACCTATCTCATTCCTTGCTAACCCATGTCACTAACTGTCTTTCTCACATCTCTTCCTGGATGTCCTCTCACTACCTCAAGCTAAATCTCTCTAAAACTGAGCTCCTCATTTTCCCCCCTTCTTCCAAAATTTCCACCCCCAATCTCTCTATAACTGTCGACAGCTTCATCATTATCCCTACCCGGCATGCCCGATGTCTCGGGGGTCACATTTGACTCAGATCTTTCTTTCACTTTTCACATTCAGTTCTTGGCTAAAGCCTGCTGCTTCCACCTTAAAAACATCTCGGAAATTCGACACTTCCTTACACAAGACACAACTAAGATTTTAATCCACACTCTCATTCTTTCCTGCCTCGATTACTGCAACTCTGTCTCCCCACCTGCTGCCTAGCTCCTTTACAATCCATAATAAATGCCTCTGCCAGACTCATCTTCCTTACATGTCGCTCTTCATCTGCTGCACCTCTCTGCCAATCCCAATTCTCACTCTGACATACAAAGCCCTCAACTGCACTGCTCCCCCCTATATCTCAGACCTTGTCTCCAGATACTCTCCCTCCCGTCCCCTTCGCTCTGCTCGTGACCTCCTACTCTCCTCCTCTCTGGTTACCTCATCGCACTCCCATTTACAGGACTTCTCTAGACTGGCTCCCATCTTGTGGAACTCTTTGCCTCGCTCCACAAGACTCTCCCCTAGTTTTGAAAGCTTCAAGCACTGCTTAAAGACTCTACTGTTCAGGGATGCATACAACCTACGCTAACCTTACTTTATACCAGTTCCACTCCTCCATCGCTATCCCCTGAGCCCCATTAGCATGTAAGCCTAACAGTCCAGCTGTTTGTAGATAACCTTCTTAAGAGCTGACTACAACAGTGCAACTCTTGGCAGGGCCCTCTACCCATTTGATCCCTATATTTGTTTTGTTGTACTTCCTCTTTGTTTATAGCGCTGCGGAATCTGTTGGCGCTCTACAAATAACCGATAATAATAATAATAATAATAATAACCCTAATCCCTAGCAAAGAGTTATAAATATTATATGCTGACTGCTATAATAAATTCATTAGAAAAGCCAAACTGCCAAGATAAAGTACAATTGCACCCTGTTAAATGTCTGATTCACATATTTGCTTTGCATAATCCAAGTATGTGATTAATTGTCATTACTGTTGACTTATCAGGAAATAATTTTGCAGTGGGCTGTTCTTTCATTGCACAGGACTTGCCAAACACAAGTGCAGGGAAAGCTGAATTCGAAGACTGCCTGTTGATGATTATATTGCATTAAAGGGACAATATACACTAATTTTCATATAACTTCATGTAATAGACACTACTATAAAGAATAAAATGCACAGATACTAATATAAAAATCCAGTATAAAACTGTTTAAAAACTTACTTAGAAGCTCTCAGTTTAGCTCTGTTGAAAAGGTAGCTGGAAAGCCCACTACAAGTGGGAAATAAGACACTCCCCCCTCCCCCTTCTTTTGCATATGAAAAGACCCTTTACACAAACAGGAGCAAGCTTGAGAAGGTAGCTGATGGTATTCTTATAAAACTTTGGGGCTTGGTTAGGAGACAAATTAAGTCACTGCAGTTACCGCTTGATAAATGTGTGACAACTTAGTGACCGAAGTGCAAATTAAGCTAAATCAGAGGTGGATGCTGTGCAGGTGATGTACCTGTGTTTGATGGCTGGATGCATCATATTTGGACTGTGATGTGACATGCTGCTATACATACTAAATTTGTAAGTGTATCATTATGAGATAATAAATCTGTTTTTACTAAGTTGGAGCTTTGCTTTTTATTTTTGTATGCTGTACAGTCTTTGTAAAACCTCCTGTGAAGATATCTGCTTTTAGAAGAGCTGCAATATAGTGCCTTCTCAAGTGTGCATTACAGCAATATATTGGATCTCAAAATATATGAGATGGATTGCCTGGTATTTCAGGGCTGGACTGTACTGTTTAGCAGGATCAGATTGCTATATTACACAGAAGTTCTTTAATGTTAAAGGCACATGCTGGGCAAAAAAACATAATTTATGTAAGAACTTACCTGATAAATTAATTTCTTTCATATTGGCAAGAGTCCAAGAGCTAGTGACGTATGGGATATACAATCCTACCAGGAGAGGCAAAGTTTCCCAAACCTCAATATGCCTATAAATACACCCTTCACCACACCCACAATTCAGTTTAACGAATAGCCAAGTAGTGGGGTGATAAAAAAAGGATTAAAAAAGCATACAAAAATGAAGAACTGGAAATATAATTGTGCTTTTATACAAAAAATTATAACCACCAGAAAAAGGATGGGTCTCATGGACTCTTGCCAATATGAAAGAAATGAATTTATCAGGTAAGTTCTTACATAAATTATGTTTTCTTTCATGTAATTGGCAAGAGTCTATGAGCTAGTGACATATGGGATAGAAATATCCAAGATGTGGAAGTCCACAGAAGAATCACTAGAAAGGGAGGGATAAAATAAAAACAACCATTTTTTGCTGAAAAAAAATTAAATCCACAAAAAAATATGTTTTTCTCATAAATTGAAAGAAAAAAACTTAAAACATTAGCAAAAGAATCAAACTGAAACAGCTGCCTGAAGAACTTTTCTACCAAAGACTGCTTCAGAAGAAGCAAATACATTAAAATTGTAAAATTTAGTAAATGTATGCAAAGAAGACCAAGTTGCTGCTTTGCAAATCTGATCAACTGAAGCTTCATTCTTAAATGCCTAAGAAGTGGAGACTGATCTAGTAGAATGAGCTGTGATCCTCTGAGGTGGGGACTGTACCGCCTCCAAATAAGCTTTTTGAATCAAAAGCTTCAACCAAGATGCCAAAGAAATGGCAGAAGCTTTCTGACCTTTCCTAGAACCAGAGAAGACAACAAATAGACTAGAAGTATTCCTGAAATCTTTAGTAGCTTCAACATAATATTTCAAGGCTCTTACAACATCCAAAGAATGCAAAGATCTTTCAAGAGCATTTTTGGGATTAGGACACAAGGAAGGAACAACAATTTCCCTACTAATGTTGTTATAATTCACAACCTTAGGAAGAAATTTAAACAAAGTCTGCAAAACAGCCTTATCCTGATGGAAAATCAGAAAAGGAGACTCACAAGAGAGAGCAGACAATTCTGAAACTCTTCTAGCTGAAGAGATAGCCAAAAGAAACAACACTTTCCAAGAAAGTAGTTTAATATCCAAAGAATGCATAGGCTCAAAAGGAGGAGCCTGCAAAGTCTTCAAAACCAAATTAAGACTCCAAGGAGGAGAGATTTATTTAATAACAGGCTTGATACAAACCAAAGCCTGAAAAAAAACAGTGAATATCAAGAAGCTTAGCAATCTTTCTATGATATAAAATAGAAAGATCAGAGATTTGTCCCTTTAAAGTACTTGCAGACAAACCTTTATCCAAACCATCCTGAAGAAACTGTAAAATTCTAGGAATTCTAAAAGAATGCCAGGAGAATTTATAAAAAGAACACCATGAAATATAGGTCTTCCAAACTCGATAATAAATCTTCCTTGAAACAGACTTACGAGCCTGTAGCATAGTATTAATCACTGAGTCAGAGAAACCTCCATGACTAAGCACTAAGCGTTCAATTTCCATATCTTCAAATTTAACGATTTGAGATCCTGATGGAAAAAAGGCCCTTGAGACAGGTCTGGTCTTAGAGGAAGTGGCCATGGCTGGAAACTGGACATCCGAACAAGATCCACATACCAAAACCTGTGAGGCCACGCTGGTGCTATCAGAAATGATTGTTCCATAATGATCTTGGAGATCACTCTTGAAAGAAGAACTAGAGGTGGAAAGATATAAGCAGGTTGGTAAAATCAAGGAACTGCTTAAGCATCCACCATCTCCGCCTGAGGATCCCTGGACCTGACCTTGCTGAACAAAAGGCAAAATACTCCTTATAGTCACTGTTAGGTGTTGTTTTCAGGGAGGGAGAGTGTCAGTCAGCGCTTGGCCTGGAGCACACCGTATCAGCTGGAAATGAATGGGTTATTTGATAACAGGATATCCCAGAGAACAGAAATCAGACCACGCAGCAATCAGTCTAACATCTGCTCTGTCTATTGAAAGATGAACAACACTTCTTATAGGCAATAATTACAGCATATAGGGTTAAAAAGTGACGTATTCATACCATATTTCATGAACAAAAGAAGCTTATTGAAATAATTGAGTGAAAGAGGAGTATGAAGGAGTATTTCTTATAACAGTAACAAAAATACATCTGGGCGCATAGCTCAGCCCAAAGCAAGGTCGTTTGGACATCTTATTTAGATAACAGACTTTCAGGCGCATTGCCAGGAACATTCACAAGGCCAATAAAACTTATACAAATCTTACTAACATCAGCATATTTCTCACTACATAATAAACTCTTCTTAGACAAAATGGATGCCTAAGACAAAATGGCAACTAAGAACAAGATGGCATCGGTAAGGCTTACATATCCTAACATACCACCCTTTTATTCTAACTGAAAAACATAAAAGAAAAAATAAACAAATATAAACAACTCTATAGAGATATAGCTGAGCAGAGGTATTATGGAAAAAAGAATGATGTATATGGGTAAGCTTATTAATCACACACACTGTAAGCTTATATATAAAAAATAAAGCAAGAAAGAGCAAAAGAATAAATGCAATACCCATTAAAAATTTTTTACCAAGGGCTCCTAGCCTGGAGCCCAAACCAAAGGTCCAATCTACACCATCAAAGAGACCTTTAGGCTGTTTACGTATCTGTGATTGAATGTCATGCAAAGTATCAAGATCATGGTGTATTCTACCAGTGTTATTCCAAATAAAATCACAGCAAGAAGAACCTATGCGCTTACATAATCCTCCTTCTGTGGCTAGCAAATAATCTAACGCCATTCTATTCTGGAGAGCGGTCTGAGCTATCTGTTCTTGTCGCATAGTCAAAGACTCTAAGACTCTATGGCATCTGTGGTAGAATTGAAGGCTGCATCTACAAGTGTGGCAAAAAAATTAAGCTTATAATATAATTGCATTACAGCTGCAGTAGGGAACCAGGATGCAGTTGCTATTTCTCCATTACTAGTCTTAACTGTGAGTCTAGGAGCTCTACGGGTGCGCCGTTTATTACCAGGGAGTGTGTCATGAACTTATTGCTGGGAATATGTAACCTAAATAACAGGGTGATAGATGGTTACATGGTATAATTTTAACTGCCCATCATTCACAAAGACAATAATAACCATAAGGAAACTTAATAACTGGAGGACATGAAGGAAATCTTCTCCTCTTAGCTTCTGGAGAAGCACCTGTCTGCTTACCTATATTTCTATTGTTACAACAAAACCAGTTACGAATTGTGTTATGTGGTTCAGTGTAGTTAACAGTAAAGTTGTGAATATACTCAAAAGAAAGATAAGACCCATCCCACACATTTAACAGTGTAGCATTAACTGGTGTATTTGCATTGTAGATTAAAGCAACTGTAGTGGGCCTTTGACTTAGTGCACGGGGGTGGAAAATAGTACCATTCAGATTATGGGAAACTATAACACCATGGTTTACACAATTAACTAAGTGGACTCTATCCTTTTCAGAACCTTTATCAGTGTTAATTAATGGTGTAAAATTCCACATAGTATCATCATTTATCATTTGTGTCAAGTTGTGTGTGGTGATAGGAAAACCAACAAAAGGATAACCCTATTTTCCCCCATGAGGCACAAAGCCACAAACCCAACAAGAGTCAGTCTGATTGGTCACCTTGTATACGTTAGTTGCAGCTTTAACAAATGCATTGTCAGTTTCCCACGACGACACATGCAACTCTCTTGTGTCATGGGTGAGAGGGATGGATAAGGGATTAGTGACATTGTCAATTACACTTTTATTACTATTGTGCCGGGGCGCACCAGGACTAGGGAATGGCTTGGGCTTGTGCAGGAGCGCACCAGGATTGAGGATCAAGACCAGGATGATAAGAGTTGACATCAGGAACGCTGCCGGCCGGAGGTACCACACTACTCAGGACTCAATAGAATCATGGAGTGGCCAGGGTTGATGTCATCTGGTGCTTTCTTGATCCGATTCACATGGATCCATATTGGGGCTTCCTCTGTGAGGACAGCGGTTCTCATCACAGCAATCACTGTAGTTGAAAGGCCAAAAGGAGGATCCAACGACTTATTCTTGTGGAGCTGTTTCACCAGGACAGTATCTCCAGGCTTGAACGGGTGTGTCGGGGTACCTGTGGGTTGAGGGAAAGTAGAAGAAACATCACCATAGATGCCATTCAATGTTTCAATCAATTTACTCACATATTCTTCCCTTACAACATTTATGTCTCCCCTTACCACAGGAGAACCTTTCTGTTTACACCATGGAGTTGGAAAAGGTCTGCCCATTAAAATTTCAAAAGGTGAATAACCCGTAGTGGTGCTAGGGGTCATTCTGATTTCTGCCAAAACTGCAGGTAAACTTCAAGCCAATTAGTAAATGTACCACCAGTTCCCTTCCTGAATTTATCTTTAATGGTTCTATTAATTCGTTCTACCTACCCTGACGACTGTGGATGATAAGGAATATGAAATTTCCAATCAATAGATAACATAGTACAAACCATTTGTGTAATCTGCGAGGTAAAAGCCGTACCTTTATCAATGTTTATCTGTAATGGACAACCAAAACGAGGAATCATTTCTTTGCACAATATCTTAGCTACAGTATGTGCATTTTCTCTAGTGATTGAAAACGCCTCAACCCACTTACTGAATTGATCAACAATGACTAAAAGATACTTATACCCACCTCGAGCAGTCAGCCTGTGTGTAAAATCAATTTGCAATACCTGCATAGGGCCATCAGAGGGTGGTAAATGCTCAAGTTTACCATGTACAAGGCCTCCAGGATTATTTCTAGCACAGGTTAGACATCTATCCAGTTGTCTATCAATCATGTGCAACAGGTCTTTAATGACATATTTGGATGTCATTATATTCTTGGTCTGTTGTTTACTTATGTGGCCAAAACCATGAAAATGACTAATAAACAAAGGTGCAGCAATTTGTGGTATTCCCGCTCTCCCCTCCTCGTCTGACCACAGGCCATCTTGGCCTTTGGGCAGACTGCAGACGCCCAAGTCTGTAAATCAGTTTCAGTTGCCAAATTGAAGGTGTGCCACATCCATATCAGCTAGTGCAGGAATCATTACCATATGTAACTGTTCATATGTATTAGTGTTGAGATAGTCAGGGTGTGGTGGTCCCTGAAGTGCAGCTTCTTTAGCTATTGTGTCTGCAAAATCATTACCAAACGTAATGTCAGTGGAGTCAGTACTGTGACCTTTACATTTAACAACTGCTAGCTTATGTGGCAATTTAATTGCATCCAAGAGTTCCTGTACCAGTGTAGAATGTGAGATACTCTTACCATCAGCAGCAACAAAACCTCTATTCTGCCAAATCACAAATCATGCACAACTCCAAACGCATAGCTTGAGTCAGTGTAAATGGTCACATCTTTCATTGCAAACGCTCTACATGCCTGAGCTAGGGCTACCAGTTCAGCTGCTTGAGCTGACACAAAAGGCATGGAACCAGCCGTAATCACTGTGTTAGGCAACTGTACCATGGCAAAGCCCGTAAGATAAACACCATCAGCAGGTTTAGAACATGACCCATCAACAAAAACAACTTCTCCCTCCTCTAGTGGGGTTGTTTGCAAGTCAAGACGCGGTGACGTCTCTGTGTGTACAGTGTCTATACAATTGTGGTCATCAGTCTGTTCTAAAGGACCATTAGAAACAAAATGCATGTAAAAAAGGTGCTGGGCCTCCTGTAGGTATAATGTATTTGATAGTGAGGTTTGCAGTAGATGTGAGAATTGTTTCATAGCCTGACCTTCTCTGAGCGGTCATATGTTGTGTAGTGAGATTGTTTAACACTTGCAAGACTTGATGTGATGTGTGCAATGTCAAAGGATGTGACAGTACCAATGTTTGTGCTGACACCATTATAGCGCATGCTGCAGTAGCTCTTAAGCATGCTAGCATACCCTGTACCACCGTTGGCAACAATTTTTTTTAAAAAAGCTACCGCTCTGTACCCATTACTGTGTTCCTGAGCAAGGACCCCTGCTGCTGTACCTCCCCCTTCTGTGCAATACAGGTGAAATGGTAGGTTATAGTTCGGTAAACCTAAGGCTGGAGCAGAACAGAGAGCCTGCTTGAGGGTGCGGTAGGCTTCATCAAGAGCCTTTGTCCAGTGGATTTGTTCCGGTTCATTCTGACCTGTAACTGAGCGTAAAATATGATCATAATATGAACAATCTGGTATCCATTGCCTACAGTAAGTAACCATACCCAAAAAGCATAACATAGCTGTCTTTGTTTGTGGTCGAGGAAGATCCATGAGAGCCTTAACTTTTTCAGGGGATAACAGTCTCTTGCCTGCTGAAAGAACAAAACCCAGGTATGTTACTTGTGGAAGACAAAATTGCATTTTTCTCAAAGTCACTTTATGTCCTGCATCTGCTAAGTGCTGAAGCAAATGGAGAGAGTCAGTTTTACAAGTCTGTTAATCAAAACTGCACAACAACAAATCATCCACATACTGTATCAATGTAGAACCTCCAGGAGGTGTCCAGGATTCTAGGGTCTTACGGACTACAGCTGAGTATGCGGCGGGGGAGTTACTGATCCCCTAAGTGTGTGAAACCAAACAACGGTTGAGTGTCGGGATGCACAGGGATGCTAAAGAATGCACTGCAGAGATCAATGGCTGTAAAGCAAGTTGTAGTTCTTGGGATGGCTGTTAAAATGGCATTAACATCTGGCACTATCGGGGCAAGTGGTTGCACTAAGGCATTTACTGCTCGCAAGTCTTGTGTAAATCTATATTCTTTACCTCCAGGTTTAGGAACAGGATTGACAGGTGTATTGTATGGTGACAGTGTACGTTTAATAACACCCTTATATAATAGGTCCTTAATTACAGGAGCTATTCCTTGTTCCTTTTCTTTTGACAAAGGGTACTGTTTAATATACACAGGTTTAGCAACTGGTTTGAGAGTAGCTTGATATGGTGTGCATGAAATGAAAGCATGTGTGAATGCATCAGGCTCTAGTTATACAGGTATAATCTTGGGAGTTTTCACAATACCCCTACCATATTTCCACACCCATAAATGTTCAGGTGTTTGCAAGTATACTGTATCTGGTGTGAGTACAACTGTTTGAACTGGCGCTTTCCACATCTCTCTATCAACATTGTCAGTAATCCAGGGTCTGTAAAAGGCCTGTGTCACAATTTTGTCAGGGTGTTAGGCATACTCAAACACATTCTCAAGAGTCTGTAAACTGTCAGTGTCAAGATATAATTGTTTAGTAAGGACAGGTTCATGATCAGCTGCATACAATGACTGAACCGTGTCCCAGGGAGTGTCAACATGCAGTCCACCCTTAGAATCTATGTTAACAGGCATTTGCATTTTAGCCATTAAATCTTTTCCCAACAGATTAACAGGACTATTGGGTATTATGCGAAAAGCATAAGTAAACCTGGTTGAAGGGCTGTCATTTGAGTACACTTCTAAAGGGGGTGTTCTGGGACACATAATTGGGACTCCTCCAATGCCAACAGATTTTTCACATGTATTAGTTACTGGCCCATTGTATTCTCTAGCAGAAATGGTAGATTTTGTTGCTCCGGTATCTACCAAAAAATCATGTGGAACACCTTGCACAACTAAGGACATTAATGGTAAATCCTGCCAATGATAAGACAATTGAGACCTATAACATGTGAGAAGTCCCTTCTGCTGGCAATCCTAGCGGGTATTATTTTGATTCTGGGAAGGAGACTGAGTCCAGGGAATCTGGTATCTAGGAGCGTTGCTGGGATTCTGGGGGGAGTTATTATTCCATAAAAACACAGTTTTAGTGCAGCTCACCTCAAATAAATAATATTTAGTATTTATAGTGCAAGCTAGAGATAAATGTATATCACAATAGGTAGAATAGAAAGTAGAGTACACAAATAAGTGCAGTCTAAAAGTCTAGGCAAAAAGCACCTACAAATGGTTTCCAAATAAAGAGCAAAACAAAAGGAATGCGTGCAAAAATTTCCTTTTTATGGTATCAAAATATGTCAATGTACATAATAATAAAAACTTTTCCATTCATTCATCCATGAACACATACACACACACACAGAGGGGATCCCCCAAATAGTCAAAAGCGCTTGTGAAAAAAAGGTCTTGAAAGGGTGCACCATTAAACAGAGCATACAGTCCTTTTAAAAACCATTTGTGTAATCTGCGAGGTAAAAGCCGTACCTTTATCACTGTTTATCTGTAATGGACAACCAAAATGAGGAATCTTGCCTGCTGAAAGAACAAAACCCAGGTATGTTACTTGTGGAAGACAAAATTGCATTTTTCTCAAAGTCACTTTATGTCCTGTATCTGCTAAGTGCTGAAGCAAATGGAGAGAGTCAGTTTTACAAGTCTGTTAATCAAAACTGCACAACAACAAATCATCCACATACTGTATCAATGTAGAACCTCCAGGAGGTGTCCAGGATTCTAGGGTCTTACGGACTACAGCTGAGTATGCGGTGGGGGAGTTAATAAAGCCCATTGGCAATTGATTCCACGTATACTGATCCCCTAAGTACGTGAAACCAAACAACGGTTGAGTGTTGGGATGCACAGGGATGCTAAAGAATGCACTGCAGAGATCAATGGCTGTAAAGCAAGTTGTAGTTCTTGGGATGGCTGTTAAAATGGCATTAACATCTGGCACTATCGGGGCAAGTGGTTGCACTAAGGCATTTACTGCTCGCAAGTCTTGTGTAAATCTATATTCTTTACCTCCAGGTTAAGGAACAGGATTGACAGGTGTATTGTATGGTGACAGTGTACATTTAATAACACCCTTATATAATAGGTCCTTAATTACAGGAGCTATTCCTTGTTCCTTTTCCTTTGACAAAGGCTACTGTTTAATATACACAGGTTTAGCATCTGGTTTGAGAGTAGCTTGATATGGTGTGCATGAAATGAAAGCATGTGTGAATGCATCAGGCTCTAGTTGTACAGGTATAATCTTGGGAGTTTTCACAATACCCCTACCATATTTCCACACCCATAAATGTTCAGGTGTTTGCAAGTATACTGTATCTGGTGTGAGTACAACTGTTTGAACTGGTGCTTTCCACATCTCTCTATCAACATTGTCAGTAATCCAGGGTCTGTAAAAGGCTTGTGTCACAATTTTGTCAGGGTGTTAGGCATACTCAAACACATTCTCAAGAGTCTGTAAACTGTCAGTGTCAAGATATAATTGTTTAGTAAGGACAGGTTCATGATCAGCTGCATACAATGACTGAACCGTGTCCCAGGGAGTGTCAACATACAGTCCACCCTTAGAATCTATGTTAACAGACATTTGCATTTTAGCCATTAAATCTTTTCCCAACAGATTAACAGGATTATTGGGTATTATGTGAAAAGCATAAGTAAACCTGGTTGAAGGGCTGTCATTTGAGTACACTTCTAAAGGGGGTGTTCTGGGACACATAATTGGGACTCCTCCAATGCCAACAGATTTTTCACATGTTTTAGTGCAGCTCACCTCAAATAAATAATATTTAGTATTTATAGTGCAAGCTAGAGATAAATGTATATCACAATAGGTAGAATAGAAAGTAGAGTACACAAATAAGTGCAGTCTAAAAGTCTAGGCAAAAAGCACCTACAAATGGTTTCCAAATAAAGAGCAAAACAAAAGGAATGCGTGCAAAAATTTCCTTTTTATGGTATCAAAATATATCAATGTACATAATAATAAAAACTTTTCCATTCATTCATCCATGAACACATACACACACACACAGAGGGGATCCCCCAAATAGTCAAAGCGCTTGTGAAAAAAAGGTCTTGAAATGGTGCACCATTAAACAGAGCATACAGTCCTTTTAATGAAGTCTGTGAAAGAGCAGCAACAAATGCAGTCAGGCAATGAGATGTTAAAGCATTAGCATGATGGTTTGAATCAAGCAGGTTTTAGCATTCACAGCAGATGCAGTATCACAGCATATAGTTCATAAAGTGCTGATATCATTAACTTCACAATTAAAGCTCACAGTTACATTCATCAAGCGTAATAATAAGCAGCTATTCGAGCTCAAACAGATCTCCTCAAAGCAGATTAGAAAAAGCACTGCACTGTAGTATCGTGTAAATGTTCCATGAACAAAGTGCTATAAGTGCTTCTCAAGGACATAGTTCAACCGCATCGAGCGGCATCAACAATATTGCAGAAAAATAGGCAATACTTATCCACACGGAAGCATGAAGAAGACAGCCCAATTCGATACTGCTTAGAGGATAATTCACTGGAAACAAGGGGGAGTCCCCAAAGATGTGCGTTCGCGACAGACCCTCCAAAGATGTGCAGTTGGGACAGAGTTATTATTACAGGAGTTATTATTCCCATTATACTGATCATTTCTATCCCTTTTAGGATGTGGGCAGTCTCGCTGCCAATGATCATTAGCCCCACAATTCCAGCAAGATCTGTCAGAAGAGGTGTTTACACCTCTTCTCCTGTTACCATTCCACTGAGATCTGTCTCTCCCTCTCCCTCTAAAACTTCTATTCTGTCCTCTTGCTCTCCTGTTAGCTGAATCATTAAACATACTCTCTTGACCTTTCTCATTACACATACGAAAAACATCTGCCACATTTTTTTCTCACACAGCCTATTCAAATTCCTCCACTTTCATTGCATGTATGCCTGAAATTGTGTGTCTCACCAATTGCGCAGTTTGCAAATGCATATTATTCAACAGATGTTGCACATACAATTGCCCTAAATCTCCTTGCGTCCCCAAACAACATTCTTGTCTCCAACAGTCACCAAATCTTTTTAAAAAATCAGACACCTGTTCACCTTTCTTTTGCTTACACGCACCAGCTTTCGTAATATCTTTACGATCACCATGCTGACTTTTAAAGAATTTCTCAATCGCCACACACATATCACTTACAACTGTCGGTTCTCTCCACACATAATTAACACCAGTTGGAACATCATATTTAGTATCTAGAAACTTGTATACTTCAGCAAAATTCACATCTACATATTTGGTAATCACATTTAACAAAAACCTATAATCAGGACCACCCAGACACATATCATTTGTGACCCTTTTAAGATAGGTAACTGCTCCCATCGGATGCTTCATAGGGTCAGGGCATTTCAATGCCCAATCCATCAAACAGTCTGAGTAAGGGGTCTAATCATGGTTTGTTCACCTATAGTTACAAATGGTGCATCTATGTCTGCGTCTGTGTCTGTGCCCTGCATGTGTGATCTCATGTGCTTCCCTACGGGGCTAGGATCAGTAACAGCTTTAGCTTTAGTCTTAGTTTTAGTCTGTCTTGGAGCACTCGGTGGTCCCCCTTCTTTGCCCACAAAACTAGTGAACACAGGAGCTATCTTCCTCGCTGGCCCTTCAACGCTGTGCTCACTGACAGCTTGAAATTCCTCGTCCCCCTCCTCCTCTCTCTCAGGAGTGGACATTTCCCTGTCTTCACTGCTCTCATCCTGAAATGAAACTGTTAACCTTTTCCTAGCCACTAAAGATGCAACAGCAGCGTCTTCTACCTGCTCTGTCTCCCTTCTGCGTGCGCCATTAAGCGCAACTAATGAGGGGTACAGTGCCGATGGAGGAGCTGGGAGAACCACTGGAGCTGAGGGAACAGCTGGATATGGAGGAGGCAGGGTGTCACAATCGGTCCAAAAAACCTCTCCACATTCTCGCATGTATTTCTTATCCCATAAGGGGTCTCCAACTGGACCCTGATAAGCAGGATCCTTTAAACACATACCCCTTATCATAGTAACATGCGGTTCACAGAGAGAACCTGTACGGGGGAATGGATTTGCTTCCTGAGGATACAATGACTCCGTCCAGCCCGACATGTTGTCGTTGAAGGGGATTGCATAATACCCTCCTGCTATTCTAGTTACAAAATCTCTGGGATTTTCCCCTTTAACTAGATGGCACATGCTGAACAGATTTATACTTAATATTACATTTCTGAACATCAGCATTACTGTCACAATTTTTGCTATGAGCAGACCCCATTTCCACAACACAATAATAGCAATGATAAAATGCACAATCACTTAATATTTTCTAAGAACAGCACAGTTATATGGCAATAAAAGCATAAGCAATCAAGCAAAAAGCAGCACCAAACACCAATTCAATTCCAGTGATAGGTAACAAACCTCTACTATGGGAATAAATAGGGAAAACTTCAACACAGATGAGACTCTAACTCACCATAACACAGCGATGCCAACTTGCACGGGGGACTTAAACCGCTCGCTTGGCGTGGAGCACACAGTATCAGCTGGAAATGAATGGGTTATTTGATAACAGGATATCCCAGAGAACAGAAATCAGACCATGCAGCAAAAGTCACGTATTCATAACTACATCATATCATACCATATTTCATGAACAAAAGAAGCTTATTGAAATAATTGAGTGAAAGAGGAGTATGAAGGAGTATTTCTTATAACAGTAACAAAAATACATCTGGGCGCATAGCTCAGCCCAAAGTAAGGTCGTTTGGGCATCTTACCTAGATAACGGACTTCCAGGCACATTGCCAGGAACATTCATAAGGCCAATAAAACGTATACAATTCTTACTAACATCAGCATATTTCTCACTACATAATAAACTCTTCTTAGACAAGATGGATGCCTAAGACAAAATGGCAACTAAGAACAAGATGGCGTTGGTAAGGCTAACATATCCTAACAGTCACCATCTTAAAAAAGTTGGGACTCTTAAAAAAAGATTAAAAAACTTCAGATCCAGAACTGGCCTTAATGAATTTTCTTTCTTTGGGACAATGAATAGATTTGAATAAAACCCCAGACCCTGTTCCTGAAACAGAACTGGTATTATTACCCCTGAAAGCTCTAGATCTGAAACACACTTCAGAAAAGCCTGAGCCTTCACCGGATTTGCTGGAACGTGAGAGAGAAAGAATCTTCTCACAGGAGGTCTTACTCTGAATCCTATTTGATACCCTTGAGAGACAATACTCTAAATCCACTGATTTTGAACAGAATCTGCCCAAATGCCTTGGAATAATTTCAATTTGCCCCCCTCAAGCTGAACTGGATCAAGGGCCACACCTTCATGCAGACTTGGGGGCTGGCTTTGGTTTCTTAAAAGGCTTGGATTTATTCCAACTTGAAGAAGGTTTCCAATTGGAACCAGAGTCTTTAGGGGAAGGATTGGTTTTCTGTTCCATTTTTCTGTTCCTTTTTCTGCCTATCTTTTATCCTGAGGTAAAAACAACTCCCTTCCCCCCAGTGATAGTTGAAATAATTGAATCCAACTGAGAACCAAATAAATAGTTACCTTGGAAAGAAAGAGATAGTAATCTAGACTTAGATACCATGTCAGCATTCCAAGAGTTGAGCCATAATCTATCTATCTATCTATCTGTCTATCTATCTATTGGGTTCTTGTAAAGCACGGCTATTCACCCGTAAGGGTCTCAAGGCGCTGAGGGTTGCAGTTCAGTCGAAGAGCCAGGTCTTGAGGTCCTTTCTGAACTTAGTTAGGGTGGTAGCTTGTCTGAGGTGCAGCGGGAGGATGTTCCAAGTCTTGGCTGCCAGGTGAGAGAAGGATCTGCCTCCTGCTGTGGTTTTCCTGATGCGGGGGATGACAGCGAGGGCTTGGTCGGCCGATCAAAGTTGTCTGGTAGGGGTGTAGAAGGTAACGCGGTGGTTCAAGTATTCTGGACCGATGTTGTGGAGGGCCTTGAATGCGTGGGTGAGAAGCTTGAAGGTTATTCTTTTGTTGATGGGGAGCCAGTGCAGGTCCTGCAGGTGTTTGGTAATGTGGCATTGATGAGGGATGTCAAGGATTAGTCTGGCGGAGGAGTTCTGGATGCGCTGTAGTCTGTTTTGGAGCTTGATGGTGGTGCAGGCGTAGAGTGCGTTACCATAGTCCAGTCGGCTGCTGACGAGGGCGTGAGTGACAGTCTTCCTGGTCTCGGTTGGGATCCATTTGAAGATCTTTCGCAGCAGGTGAAGTGTGTGGAAGCATGCAGATGATTTGCCGGTCCATGGAGAGCGATTAATCCAGGATGACGCCTAGATTTCGTGCATGGTCGGTGGGGGTTGGAGGGTGTCCGAGGGCTGTGGGCCACCATGAGTTATTCCAAGCGGATGTGGTGGGACTGAGGAGGAGGACTTCAGTCTTGTCTGCGTTCAGCTTTAGGCAGTTGCAGTTCATCCAGGTGGTGACTGCTGTCAGCCCTTCGTGGACGTTTCTCTTGGTGGTGGTGGGGTCACTGGTTAGATGATTAGCTGGGTGTCGTCGGCGTAGGAGACGATGTTGAGGTTGTGTCGTCGGGTAATGGCGGAGAGAGGGGCCATGTAGATGTTGAATAGGGTGGGACTCAGCGAAGAGCCTTGGGGTACACCGCAGCTGATTTCTGTGGGCTTGGAGGTGAAGGGTGGGAGTCAAATTTTCTGGGTTCTGCCGGTGAGGAAGGAGGTGAGCCATTAAAAGGCTTTGTAGCATATGCCGTATCGTGTAGTCGGTTGCGGAAGGTGAGGTGGGAGACAGTGTCGAATGCTGCTGAGAGGTCTAGGAGAATGAGGGCGGCGGTCTCTCCTCGGTCGAGTAGAGCGAGGATGTCGTGTGTGGCGGTGTGGAAGGCGGTCTTGGTGCTGTGGTTGCTCCTGAAACTGGATTGGGAGGGGTCCAGGGTGTGGTTGGCTTCGATATAGTCAACGAGTTGCGCGTTGATGGACTTCTCGATGACTTTGGCCGCAAAGGGGAGCAAAGAGATTGGGCGGTAGTTCTTCGTATCATTGGGGTCAGCCGTGGTTTTTTTCAGTAGGGGTTTTAATTCTGCGTGCTTCCAGTCATCCGGGAAGGTGCCAGTTTTGATGGAGCAGTTGATCGTGCTGCAGAGCTTGGGGTGCGATGTGTCACCCGCTTTGTTGAAAATGTGATGCGGTCATGGGTCCGAGGGTGCTCCGGAGTGGATCGATCTCATGATTCTGATGGTGTCCTCTGTGGTGAGGGGGCTCCAGATGTTCAGTGGGGGGTAGGCGATGGTGTATTTGGGTAAGGTATCGGTGGGAGTTGGAGGGTAGGCGGTAGTGGGTGAGTTCTGGGGCACAAAGCTGTCATAGATGTCGACGATCTTGCGGTGGAAGTACATTGCGAGGCTATCGCAGAGGTCCTGGGAGGGCGGGATGTCATTGGTGTCGCTGTTGGGATTGGAGAAATCCTTCATGACTGTGAATAGCTCCTTGCTGTTGTGGACGTTGGCATTGATTCTATCTTGGATGGCTGTCTTCTTGGTGGTTTTGATGAGGTGGTGGTAGGTAGTGATGGCTTCTTTGTAGGCTGTTTTATTTGAGGGGGTCTTGCTGGATCTCCAGGTCCTTTCCAATCGCCTGCAGTTGCGTTTGGAGTCCTGGAGGGCAGGGGTGAACCAACTAGCCTTGTTGGTGGGTTGGCGGTTGGACGGTTTCTTGAGAGGGGCGAGGGTGTTGGCGCAGTCTGTGAGCCAGTGGTGGAGGTTGCGGGCGGAGGGGTTGGCATCTGTGGAGGTAGCTGAGGGGCACTTGTTCAGGGTGGAGAGCCATAAAGCTCTTCTAGCTAAAATAGCTAGAGACGTAGATTTAACATCAATTTTGATGATATCAAAAATAGCATCACAGATAAAATGATTAGCATGTTGAAACAAAAGAACAATGCTAGATAAATCAGGATCTGTTTCCTGTTGAGCTAAGCTATCCAACCAAAAGGTTGATGCAGCCGCAACATCAGCCATAGCAATGGCAGGCCTGAGAAGATAGCCAGAATATAAATAAGCTTTCCTTAGATAAGATTCAAGTTAACTATCTAAAGGATCTTTAAAAGAAGTACTGTCTTCCATAGGAATAGTAGTACGGTTGGTAAGAGTAGAAATAGCCCCATCAACTTTGGAGATTTTTTTCCAAAACTCTAATCTAGCCTTTTAAACCTAGAAGAAGGAATGAAAGAAGTACCAGGCTTAACCCATTCCTTAGCAATCACATCAGAAATAGCATCAGGAACTGGAAAAACCTCAGGAGTAACCACAGGAGGTTTATAAACAGAATTTAAACATTTACTAGTTTTGATATCAAGAGGACTAGACTCCTCAATATCCAAAGTAACCAACAATTCTTTTAACAAGGAGCGAATAAACTAAATCTTGAAAAGATAAGTAGATTTGTCAGTGTCAATGTTTGAGGTAGGATCTTCTGAATCAGAGAGATCCTCATCAGAGGAGGATATTTCAGTACGTTGTCGGTCATTAGAAATTTCATCAATTTTATGAGAAGTTTTAAAAGACCTTTTACATTTATTAGAAGGCGGAATAGCAGACAAAGCCTTCTGTATCGCATCAGCAATATAATTTGTCATATCAACAGGGCTATCATGTACATTAGATGTTGAAGGAACAACAAAAACTGTACTAGTACTGATGGAAACTTTTTCTGCGTGCAAAAGCTTATGATGACAACTGTTACATACTACAGCTGGAGATATAATCTCAGCTAATTTACAACAGATACACTTAGCTTTGGTAGAACTGTGATCATGCAGCAGGGTTCCAACAGTTGCTTCTGAGACAGGATCAGATTGAGACATCTTGCAAAATGTAAAAGAAAAAACAACATTAAAGCAAAATTTACAATTTCCTTATATGGCAGTTTCAGGAATGGGAAAAAATGCAAACAGCATAGCCCTCTGAGCATATAGGAAGCAAGAGGCATATAGGAAGTAAATTTTTTGGAGCCAAGTATGACGCACGAGACAAAAAGAAGTTGAATTTTTTTTGGTGCCAACAACACCTGGAAATGACGCAACTTGCGTCATCACAGACGCAACCTCATGCAAGGAACCCTGGCGTCAATATAGATGCCGGAAATTACAAACGTGCGTCATCAAAGATGTATCTTTGGGCCAAAAAATTCTTGCGCAAAAAATGACGCAATAAATAACAGCATTTTGCACCCTCGCAAGCCTAATTTTGCCTGCAAAATTAAAAGAAAAACAGTCAATTTTGAAAAAAGGACTATACCCAGGTAAGACAAATAACTTCCTAAACATGCTTCCCAAACTGAAATTGACAGTCTGCAAAAGGAAATATACATAGACCTGACTCAAGGCAAATATAAGTAAAATACATAAATTTAAAACTTTATATTAATACATAAACCGCCAAACCATAGCTGAGAGTGTCTTAAATAAGAAAAACATACTTACCGAAAGACACCCATTCACATATATCAGATAGCCCACCAGTACTGAAAAAGTATCAGCAGAGGTAATGGTATATAAGAGTATATTGTCAATCTGAAAAGGGAGGTAGGAGATGAATCCCTACGACCGATAACAGAGAACCTTTGAAAAGATTTCCCGCAAGGAAAACCATTAAATCAATAGGCGATACTCCCTTCACATCCCTCTGACAAACACTGTAATCTGAGAGGAATTGGGCTTCAAAATGCTTAGAAGAGCTTATCATAGAAGAAATCATAGAAATCAAGCACAAACTTACTTCACCACCTCCATAGGAGGCAAAGTTTGTAAAACTGAATTGTGGGTGTTGTGAGGGGTGTATTTATAGGCATTTTGAGGTTTGGGAAACTTTGCCCCTCCTGGTAGGATTGTATATCCCATACGTCACTAGCTCATGAACTCTTGCCAATTACATGAAAGAAAGAGGCTGCTTCTGGGGTGGTAACTAGCCATAGAACAAGCTATTACACTATTGCTAGTTCACTAGTTGAGAACTTCTCTATTTTTTGTGTCTCAACATATAGGGCCAGATTACAAGTGGTGCGCTATTAAGCATTTTCCCTCGTGCGAAAACACAACCAGAAGTTAACTTTTAATGAACACGAGATTAGCGCGCTTGTTACAAATTGCAAAAAAAAATTGTGCACGAACGAAAGCCGATGTGCGCTAACTTCAGGACTTCAGATATCGCCACCGCACTAATTTTATCTCCACATAAACTTCAATGGAGAGCACAAACTGGGAAAAAACTGACACATTGCTCATGCGCTAATCCAACAGGAGTTAAACCTACAACGCTAGCCCAAAGGTATTTATGAATATTTTCAAAACATTCCTTAAAACAACAGGTCAATCTGATGTTTGAAGGAACGTTTTTGATAAAGAATTGAACTTTTACTGCAAACAAGACCTGTAAATGCTATTCATTACAAATGGATATATATATATATATATATATATATATATACTGTGTGTGTATATATATATATATATATATATATATATATATATATACAGGGAGTGCAGAATTATTAGGCAAGTTGTATTTTTGAGGATTAATTTTATTATTGAACAACAACCATGTTCTCAATGAACCCAAAAAAACTCATTAATATCAAAGCTGAATAGTTTTGGAAGTAGTTTTTAGTTTGTTTTTAGTTATAGCTATTTTAGGGGGATATCTGTGTGTGCAGGTGACTATTACTGTGCATAATTATTAGGCAAACAACAAAAAACAAATATATACCCATTTCAATTATTTATTTTTACCAGTGAAACCAATATAACATCTCAACATTCACAAATATACATTTCTGACATTCAAAAACAAAACAAAAACAAATCAGTGACCAATATAGCCACCTTTCTTTGCAAGGACACTCAAAAGCCTGCCATCCATGGATTCTGTCAGTGTTTTGATCTGTTCACCATCAACATTGCATGCAGCAGCAACCACAGCCTCCCAGACACTGTTCAGAGAGGTGTACTGTTTTCCCTCCTTGTAAATCTCACATTTGATGATGGACCACAGGTTCTCAATGGGGTTCAGATCAGGTGAACAAGGAGGCCATGTCATTAGATTTTCTTCTTTTATACCCTTTCTTGCCAGCCACGCTGTGGAGTACTTGGGCGCGTGTGATGGAGCATTGTCCTGCATGAAAATCATGTTTTTCTTGAAGGATGCAGACTTCTTCCTGTACCACTGCTTGAAGAAGGTGTCTTCCAGAAACTGGCAGTAGGACTGGGAGTTGAGCTTGACTCCATCCTCAACCCAAAAAGGCCCCACAAGCTCATCTTTGATGATACCAGCCCAAACCAGTACTCCACCTCCACCTTGCTGGCGTCTGAGTCGGACTGGAGCTCTCTGCCCTTTACCAATCCAGCCACGGGCCCATCCATCTGGCCCATCAAGACTCACTCTCATTTCATCAGTCCATAAAACCTTAGAAAAATCAGTCTTGAGATATTTCTTGGCCCAGTCTTGACGTTTCAGCTTGTGTGTCTTGTTCAGTGGTGGTCGTCTTTCAGCCTTTCTTACCTTGGCCATGTCTCTGAGTATTGCACACCTTGTGCTTTTGGGCACTCCAGTGATGTTGCAGCTCTGAAATATGGCCAAACTGGTGGCAAGTGGCATCTTGGCAGCTGCACGCTTGACTTTTCTCAGTTTATGGGCAGTTATTTTGCGCCTTGGCTTTTCCACACGCTTCTTGCGACCCTGTTGACTATTTTGAATTAAACGCTTGATTGTTCGATGATCACGCTTCAGAAGCTTTGCAATTTTAAGAGTGCTGCATCCCTCTGCAAGATATCTCACTATTTTTTACTTTTCTGAGCCTGTCAAGTCCTTCTTTTGACCCATTTTGCCAAAGGAAAGGAAGTTGCCTAATAATTATGCACACCTGATATAGGGTGTTGATGTCATTAGACCACACCCCTTCTCATTACAGAGATGCACATCACCTAATATGCTTAATTGGTAGTAGGCTTTCGAGCCTATACAGCTTGGAGTAAGACAACATGCATAAAGAGGATGATGTGGTCAAAATACTCATTTACCTAATAATTCTGCACTCCCTGTATATATATATATAAAAATATGTATAAGTCATAAAGGATTCAACAGCAGCAATAAATAAAAGCTTGCACACACAGATAGAAAATTAAGTCAGGACAGCAATCCCTGACCAGGGATTGCTGTCCCAACTTTATTTTCTATCTGTGTGTCTGTCCTCTGGAACTTTTAATCTATTGGAAATAAATTTGAAGTTTTTATTTATCACTGCTGTTGAATCCTTTATGACTTTTGAATTGACCGCCAGTACTAACAGCAGTCATATACGCTCTCACACCACAAAGATCAGATGATGTTGCTATGCAATTTGTGATCATGTGGTCCCCTCCGATTGGTTGCTGAACGTGTTCGTCTAAAAGCTGAGATTTTCCAGTCTACCGCAGGTTTCAAGGACGCCAGCTTGATGCTGCAGTGAATTCATGCAGCGGTATATCTATGCTCCTTGCAGCGGGACTCGGTGGAAGCTGCGAATGGGCGGATCGAATGTATGATGCCAATATAACAGAGGCTCCATCTACGCTTAGCAGAGTTTACCTCTGGATGCATGTAAGACTCCCTTTGCAAAATGTATACACCTTGTTCTAACAGTGACTTAATGGCTATTACCATTTGGTGACCATAATAAGAGGACAATATTAATTTGCACATTATGGACTAACAACCCCCAGCATTTCCATCATAACAGAGCTGATACAGACTCATACGTCCCTTGTTAATTTATTTACATGGTGGAATCCCCTTTTTCGATTTGTGGTTATACTTATTCCATATGAATATTATGTGAATATTTTATATCAGCTAATGTATATGTGAGTGTAACACTTTATTTTAATGTAAATATGTTGTGTTTGGTGCAACTTTTTATGTAGCCCTAACCCTTTATGCCAGGGCTTCAGTTGCGCTAACCAGATGAACACAAATGTAGTTTACACTCATGTGGTTGTGTTTACTTTCAACTTATAACATAAGCGCAATTTAATGCGGTCGCAATATTTCAATATAGCACACGCTAACTTTAGCGTGCCACATTTCATCTGGCCCATAGTGTGACTAAATAATTTCTTAAAAATAGATCATAAAGATTCTGTACTTTCATCCCTTATGGGAATACTTATGGTACTGTTAACATCTGATTCCATCGATTTGTGGTTATACTTATTCCATAAAGATTTTTTGAGGATTTCATATAATACATTTAAATTATATATATATTTTTTCATTTGAAATATTTGTTTCATGCAAACTAATATAGCTTTAATACTTCTACCAATTCTTGTTCTCACATTTGGGCCAATGATCTAAAGCAGTACTGAGAGGTCCCAAACACAATTTTGAAAAGGCAAATTCTATCTTTAGAGTTGTTAACATAGCTATGCCAGATTCTGGGTGTGAAGGAGAGATACATAAATTACAATATAATTCTCAAAAAAACCCCAAAGATTTTGCATGATTTCTCTCCATGCTGGCGAGTTTTTGATCATCGGATTTCTAGTGAAATGCTTGTGCAATTCCGCCCCCTGCAGATTCACGGCCAATCGACCGCTAGCAGGAGGTGTCAATCATCCCGATCATATCTGATCAGGATGATTGCTGTCTGCCACCTCAGAGGTGGCAGAAAAGTTATGCAACAGCGGTCTTAAGACCGCTGCTTCTTAACTTATGTTTCAGGCGAGCATAATGGCTCGCACAGAAACTGCTGCATTCGCAGCATGTTAAATCGTCCCCATTGTGTTTACCTGATGCTACGGCTGTTCTCTCTTTTGCAAATAATTTTGTTACCCAACGATTTGCCATTATTACCTATTGATTATTGCTGATTGCATGAAGCTATACTTATTATCGGTTCACTTTTATTCATAAATAACTTGTGAAGAGCATTATCTTATCCTAAATATTCTTTGGGGTTCATAAAAAAGAGCTTTGCATTTGTGGCTTCATAAAAAAAAGCAAACTGCATCAGTGGCGATTCTTCTTATTTCAATGTGCATTCTATTTCAAAAACATCAGACAAATATGGTTTATTATTAAAATAATTATCAGAGTCTGATTTTACAAAAAATATAGATTGAGGGTGTCTAATTCGATGTGTAATTTTTATAAAATCAAACTCTTAGAATTATTATAATAATAAAGCATCGGCTAGATTATGAGTTTTGCGTTAGAGACTGTGCGGTGCTATCGAGCAGTTTTCCCTCACCGCTCACTTACCTACAGCGCTGGTATTACGAGTTTTCAGAAACTCGTTGTTAAAAGACAAGAAGTGAGCAGCCATGATTGGAACAGCCAATAGAATGCCAGCTCAATCCTATTGGCTGATTGGATCAGCCAAAAGGATTGAACTTCAATCCTATTGCCTGATTGTATCAGCCAATAGGATTTTTTCTACCTTAATTCCGATTGGCTGATAGAATTCTATCAGCCAATAGGAATTGAAGGGACGCCATGTTGGATGACATCATTTAAAGGAACCTTCATTCAGTGTTAGCCGTCGGATGAAGAGGATGCTGCGCGTCGGATGTCTTGAAAATGGACCCGCTCCACGCCGGATGGATGAAGATAGAAGATGCCATCTGGATGAAGACTTCTGCCCGTCTGGAGGACCACTTCGCCCGGCTTGGATGAAGGCTTCTCCCAGCTTTGTTGAGGACTTCGGCCCAGTTGGATGAAGACTTCTCCCGGTAAGGTGATCTTCAAGGGGTTAGTGTTAGTTTTTTTTAAGGGGGAATTGGGTGGGTTTTAGAGTAGGGTTGGTTGTGTGGGTGGTGGGTTTTAATGTTGGGGGGGTTGTAATTTTTTTACAGGTAAAAGAGCTGATTACTTTGGGGCAATGCCCCGCAAAAGGCCCTTTTAAGGGCTATTTGTAATTTAGTGTAGGTTAGGGCTTTTTTTTATTTTGGGGGGGGGCTTTATTTTGTTAGGGGGATTAGATTAGGTGTAATTAGTTTAAATATCTTGTAATTTGTTATTTTCTGTAATTTAGTGGGGGGGGGGTTGTACTTTAGCTAATTTTATTTAATTGTATTTCATTGTATCTAATTTAGGGAATTAATTTCATTATAGTGTAGTGTTAGGTGTTAGTGTAACTTAGGTTAGGTTTTAATTTACAGGTAAATTTGTATTTATTTTAACTAGGTAGTTAGTAAATAGTTATTAACTATTTAGTATCTATTCTACCTAGTTAAAATAAATACAAACTTACCTGTAAAATAAAAATAAACCCTAAGCTAGCTACAATGTAACTATTAGTTATATTGTAGCTAGCTTAGGGTTTATTTTATAGGTAAGTATTTAGTTTTAAATAGGAATAATTTAGTTAATGATAGTAAGTGTTATTTAGATTTCTTTTAATTATATTTAAGTTAGGGGGTGTTAGGGTTAGGGTTAGACTTAGATTTAGGGGTTAATAACTTTAGTATAGTGGCGGCGACTTTGGGGACGGCAGATTAGGGGTTAATAAATGTAGGTAGGTGGCGGCGATGTTAGGGACGGCAGATTAGCAGTTAATAATATTTAACTAATGTTTGCGAGGCAGGAGTGCGGCGGTTTAGGGGTTAAAATATTTATTATAGTGGCGGCGATGTCCGGTTCGGCAGAGTAGGGGATAAATTTTTTTTAAGTGTTTGCGATGCGGGAGGGCCTCGGTTTAGGGGTTAATAGGTAGTTTATGGGTGTTAGTGTACTTTTTAGCACTTTAGTTGAGAGATTTATGCTACGGCGTTGTAGTGTAAAACTCTTAACTACTGACTTTAAAATGCAGTACCAGTCTTGACAGGAGAGGGTGTTATGCAAGTCCCATTGAAAAAATAGGATATGCAATTTACTTAAGTGGATTTGCGGTATTTCCAAGTCTGGCCAAAAAAGTGAGCGGTACACCTGTACCTGCAAGACCTGTAATACCAGTGGGCGTTAAAAAGCAGCGTTAGGACCTCTTAACGCTGCTTTTTAAGCCTAACGCACAACTCGTAATCTAGCTGCATATTTGCTGGACTACTTTAATAAATAATTTATTTTAAATTTGTATGATTTCATTGGGATGGAAATTATAAGTGAAATAGGATACATTAATCCTCCCAATGGTTAACCATAATATAACACAAGTTTGTTTTTTATGTCTTTAATTTTCAGCTTTACTTAGATTTGAATTTAGTGAATAAAGATTAAGTTTGAGATGTTTATTTCTGGTACACAATCCAATCCAAGCAGATAATGATACAGTGCTTTAAATGTATTCTTGCCAGTGGATTACTGGTTTATCATAGATGTATTTCAAAACATAGCACCCACTCCTAACTTGATACATATTATTTGACACTTTATAACAGTAAGGAAATAGGGAAACGTATATTGAAATGCCAGTAGGTTTACTCTTATTCTTAGAAAACTGTCGGCTAGATTTGGAGTTTTGTCGGTAACGACCCGAAAAACTAACGCCCGTGTTTTACTGGCCGCACCATAAAAATAACTCTGGTATCGAGAGTCCACATAAAGGCTGCGTTAGGCTCCAAAAAAGGAGCGTAGAGCATTTTTAACGCAGCTTCAACTCTCGATACTAGAGTTGCTTACGGACGCGGCCAGCCTCAAAAACGTGCTCGTGCACGATTCTCCCATAGGAAACAATGGGGCTGTTTGAGCTGAAAAAAAACCTAACACCTGCAAAAAAGCCGTGTTCAGCTCCTAACGCAGCCCCATTGTTTGCTATGCGGTAACCCTTCCGACGTCTGCACTTAACACTCTAACATGTACCCCGAGTCTAAACACCCCTAACCTTAAATTTATTAACCCCTAATCTGCCGCCCCCGCTATCGCTGACCCCTGCATATTATTATTAACCCCTAATCTGCCGCTCCGTAAACCGCCGCTACTTACATTATCCCTATGTACCCCTAATCTGCTGCCCCTAACACCGCCGACCCCTATATTATATTTATTAACCCCTAATCTGCCCCCCACAACGTCGCCTCCACCTGCCTACACTTATTAACCCCTAATATGCCGACCGGACCGCACCGCTATTATAATAAAATTATTAACCCCTAATCCGCCTCACTAACCCTATCATAAATAGTATTAACCCCTAATCTGCCCTCCCTAACATCGCCGACACCTAACTTCAATTATTAACCCCTAATCTGCCGACCGAATCTCGCCGCTATTCTAATAAATGTATTAACCCCTAAAGCTAAGTCTAACCCTAATACTAACACCCCCCTAAGTTAAATATAATTTAAATCTAACGAAATTAATTAACTCTTATTAAATAAATTATTCCTATTTAAAGCTAAATACTTACCTGTAAAATAAATCCTAATATAGCTACAATATAAATTATAATTATATTATAGCTATTTTAGGATTTATATTTATTTTACAGGTAACTTTGTATTTATTTTAACCAGGTACAATAGCTATTAAATAGTTAAGAACTATTTAATAGCTAAAATAGTTAAAATAATTAAAAATTTACCTGTAAAAGAAATCCTAACCTAAGTTACAAATAAACCTAACACTAGACTATCAATAAATTAATTAAATAAACTACCTACAATTACCTACAATTAACCTAACACTACACTATCAATAAATTAATTAAATACAATTGCTACAAATAAATACAATTAAATAAACTAGCTAAAGTACAAAAAATAAAAAAGAACTAAGTTACAAAAAATAAAAAAAATCTACAAACATAAGAAAAATATTACAACAATTTTAAACTAATTACACCTACTCTAAGCCCCCTAATAAAACAACAAAGCCCCCCAAAATAAAAAATGCCCTACCCTATTCTAAATTACTAAAGTTAAAAGCTCTTTTACCTTACCAGCCCTGAACAGGGCCCTTTGCGGGGCATGCCCCAAGAAGTTCAGCTCTTTTGCCTGTAAAAAAAAAAACATACAATACCCCCCCCCAACATTACAACCCACCACCCACATACCCCTAATCTAACCCAAACCCCCCTTAAATAAACCTAACACTAAGCCCCTGAAGATCATCCTACCTTGTCTTCACCTCACCAGGTATCACCGATCTGTCCTGGCTCCAAAATCTTCATCCAACCCAAGCGGGGGTTGGCGATCCATCATCCGGTGCCTGAAGAGGCCCAGAAGAGGCTCCAAAGTCTTCATCCTATCCGGGAAGAAGAGGCGATCCGGACCGGCAACCATCTTGATCCAAGCGGCATCTTCTATCTTCATCCGATGACGACCGGCTCCATCCTGAAGACCTCCACCGCGGACCCATCTTCTTCCGGCGACGTCCAACTGCAGAATGACGGTTCCTTTAAGGGACGTCATCCAAGATGACGTCCCTCGAATTCCGATTGGCTTATAGGATTCTATCAGCCAATCGGAATTAAGGTAGGAATATTCTGATTGGCTGATGGAATCAGCCAATCAGAATCAAGTTCAATCCGATTGGCTGATCCAATCAGCCAATCAGATTGAGCTTGCATTCTATTGGCTGTTCCGATCAGCCAATAGAATGCGAGCTCAATCTGATTGGCTGATTGGATCAGCCAATCGGATTGAACTTGATTCTGATTGGCTGATTCCATCAGCCAATCAGAATATTCCTACCTTAATTCCGATTGGCTGATAGAATCCTATCAGCCAATCGGAATTCGAGGGACGCCATCTTGGATGACGTCCCTTAAAGGAACCGTCATTCTGCAGTTGGACGTCGCCGGAAGAAGATGGGTCCGCGGTGGAGGTCTTCAGGATGGAGCCGGTCGTCATCGGATGAAGATAGAAGATGCCGCTTGGATCAAGATGGTTGCCGGTCCAGATCGCCTCTTCTTCCCGGATAGGATGAAGACTTTGGAGCCTCTTCTGGACCTCTTCAGGCACCGGATGATGGATCGCCAACCCCCGCTTGGGTTGGATGAAGATTTTGGAGCCAGGACGGATCGGTAATACCTGGTGAGGTGAAGACAAGGTAGGATGATCTTCAGGGGCTTAGTGTTAGGTTTATTTAAGGGAGGTTTTGGTTAGATTAGAGGTATGTGGGTGGTGGGTTGTAATGTTGGGGGGGTATTGTATGTTTTTTTTTTACAGGCAAAAGAGCTGAACTTCTTGGGGCATGCCCCGCAAAGGGCCCTGTTCAGGGCTGGTAAGGTAAAAGAGCTTTTAACTTTAGTAATTTAGAATAGGGTAGGGCATTTTTTATTTTGGGGGGCTTTGTTGTTTTATTAGGGGGCTTAGAGTAGGTGTAATTAGTTTAAAATTGTTGTAATATTTTTCTTATGTTTGTAGATTTTTTTTATTTTTTGTAACTTAGTTCTTTTTTATTTTTTGTACTTTAGCAAGTTTATTTAATTGTATTTATTTGTAGCAATTGTATTTAATTAATTTATTGATAGTGTAGTGTTAGGTTAATTGTAGGTAATTGTAGGTAGTTTATTTAATTAATTTATTGATAGTCTAGTGTTAGTTTTAATTGTAACTTAGTTTAGGATTTCTTTTACAGGTAAATTTGTAATTATTTTAACTATTTTAGCTATTAAATAGTTCTTAACTATTTAATAGCTATTGTACCTGGTTAAAATAAATACAAAGTTACCTGTAAAATAAATATAAATCCTAAAATAGCTATAATATAAATATAATTTATACTGTAGCTATATTAGGATTTATTTTACAGGTAAGTATTTAGCTTTAAATAGGAATAATTTATTTAATAAGAGTTAATTTATTTCGTTAGATTTAAATTATATTTAACTTAGGGGGGTGTTAGTGTTAGGGTTAGACTTAGCTTTAGGGGTTAATACATTTATTAGAATAGCGGTGAGCTCCGGTCGGCAGATTAGGGGTTAATAATTGAAGTTAGGTGTCGGCGATGTTAGGGAGGGCAGATTAGGGGTTAATACTATTTATTATAGGGTTAGTGAGGCGGATTAGGGGTTAATAACTTTATTATAGTAGCGCTCAGGTCCGCTCGGCAGATTAGGGGTTAATAAGTGTAGGTAGCTGGCGGCGACGTTGTGGGGGGCAGATTAGGGGTTAATAAATATAATACAGGGGTCGGCGGTGTTAGGGGCAGCAGATTAGGGGTACATAGGGATAATGTAGCTGGCGGCGGCGTGCGGACGGCAGATTAGGGGTTAATAAATGTAGGTAGCTGGCGGCGACGTTGTGGGGGGCAGATTAGGGGTTAATAAATATAATACAGGGGTCGGCGGTGTTAGGGGCAGCAGATTAGGGGTACATAAGGATAACGTAGGTGGCGGTCAGCAGATTAGGGGTTAAAAAAATTTAATCGAGTGGCGGCGATGTGGGGGGACCTCGGTTTAGGGGTACATAGGTAGTTTATGGGTGTTAGTGTACTTTAGAGTACAGTAGTTAAGAGCTTTATGAACCGGCGTTAGCCCAGAAAGCTCTTAACTACTGACTTTTTTCCTGCGGCTGGAGTTTTGTCGTTAGACGTCTAACGCTCACTTCAGAAACGACTCTAAATACCGGAGTTAGGAAGATCCCATTGAAAAGATAGGATACGCAATTGACGTAAGGGGATCTGCGGTATGGAAAAGTCGCGGCTGAAAAGTGAGCGTTAGACCCTATTTTGAGTGACTCTAAATACCGGCGGTAGCCTAAAACCAGCGTTAGGAGCCTCTAACACTGGTTTTCACGGCTACCGCCAAACTCCAAATCTAGGTCTGTGAATTCTCAGCATGCCTTTGTATGCACCCTCTGGTTCTGTGATGTGTGAGTGCATATTTTATAAGCTTCATGATTTTATTTATGAACACTTTGTGGTCATTTGTTTTGCACAGTTCTGCTTGACACACTCCCTCCCCCCATTTCTAGTTATCTGTATATTATCACACCACTTTAGATACCAGTTTGCAACTTTTTTTATCTTCTCTTTGTTTGCTCTCTTCTTTGGATTCACAATTTCCACCTTTAATTATAGATTTCAGCACCTCTTTGCTTTTTTTACTTCAAACTGAGGGATGGACATTGAGAATAAAGAACAAGAGTATTTAGGAAGGATGTGGGTAAAAAACCTGAACAGGGAGTTAACAGGAATCATGGTAAAAAGGGAAGTAGAGATAGTAACAACGTTTAAATGAGGAAGGTATATGAGCTAAAAGAATTTAGAGAGGAACAAAGATGGTTATCAAGAACAAAAATGGTCGTTTACAGAAGCAAGGTTGAATATTCTTATTAAAGAGATTAGTGTCTAAGTTGTGCCTTTGATTAGTAAATGATTAAAAGGAAAAAGTCAAGCAGTAGATATGACTTCATTACATTTACAGCACAAGCAGGAACACCTTTTAAAAAGGGCTGGATACTCTTTCTCACCTTAGCTGGAGGTAGATTTCTTCTAAAGTCTCTTGTTTACATAGCTTTACTGCAGTATTGAAATCTTCAGTATGTGTAAAGGTTTTGACAGGAAAAGCAGCTAATTCAAATGATAAATTACAGACAAAGCAGTTATCTGTAAATAAATGAATGCACTCCAGCGGGTGAAATAAATTACAGTGCCCCTAAACATTGCTTACATGACAGGGTCTTAGAACATGATAGGACCATAAAGGATATAGAGTCAAAAACTCCTATTACTACAGACTTTTTTTAGATACTATAATTCAGATAGTTCTCTATTTAAAGTGCAGGGTATAGATTTTAAACCAAGGGTCCAAGAGGAAGTGATAAACAAGATATATTAAATAAAAAGGATGTTTTTTTATATTTTTTATTTAAAAACAGTTCAACCACATGATCAAAAGGATGTTAATAGTTTTGTCAAATAATAATTTTTCTGTATATCTTTTCCTTCTGTTGGCAGTGAGAGTCCACGAAAACATTAATAACCTATGGGAATTACTCGACCTGGCCATCAGAAGGAGGCAAAGACACATAAAACAAAGCATCAGATTTCCCTCCTACTTCCCTACCCTCCCAGTAGTTATTTGCCTTGTGTCATGGAAGGTAGGCAGAAAGAGGTGCTCTATAGAAGAAATGCCATATGGCATATTTAATACTGGTCGATGCTGGTACTCCCACACTGTGAATCCCCTGTCTGGTAACCCAGAGTCTCACACTAAATTACAGACTTAACATAAGTAAATTGTCCCCTCTCTCATGGGAACTTGTCTAATAGAGAAGAGGTGTAAGGTTGTGTCTCTAGTTTATATGTGCATTGTGCACATTCATGTCCCCTTTGCAACAGGCAGTCACTTGTCATAATGAGAAATTAGGATGGTGTACTCAGTAACTAGCCAGAATTTAGTATGCTTATGTGGTTGAGAGAGGAGCTTTCAAGCGTACTTTTATATAGGACACAGATCAGTGATATACAGTCCTAGTTTATGGACACCATAACACTCGCAATGTTGTTTGTGATACCACCGCACTAGAATTCAATACCGGTGTTTTCCGGTCACTCAATATATTAAGTGTGCAGGCGCAGCCCAAAGGCAATGCCGTTTTGTGGGTTATCACTACTACAGTCCGCAGGCCTTAAGTCGATATAGGCCGCAATGGTGGGTGGAGACTTGGATTCCCGCCGTAGACAGCGCTTTGTGCCATTTCCGCTTTTGCTCCATTGCGCAACAGACATGTGGGAGGGCATCAGCAATGCGGCTTGGCCGGATCAGAGGTGGTAAGACGTCCTAGACAGGGCATAAGAGGGACAACCTATTTGTGCATTGGAAGCCTGGGTCAACCCGCTTTAAGACTGCCTCCCCTGCTTCTGTCAATCATGCTGTTTGGGGAGAAGTCTGCATTCATTCTAATGCTGGAACTTACCTGCCTAATTAATTATTCATGCACCTGATTCCCTCAGCCTCTTTTTAAGTCATGCCAGGCTTATTGTGCTTTGCATTAGCTTTGAAGTGTGTTCCAGATTCACAGATTCCTGTGTTTTGTTCCGGCATGGACTTATACAGATATATTCAAATTATAGCCTTCTTCTAATTGCAAGTATCCATATATTTCATGCAGTTTCCTGGACTCTTCTATTATACTAACTCTGAACTCAATCTACATTACAAGTTTATATATTGCTCTGATTGCTACAACTGAACCTTACAACTATTCACTTCTACAACTTGCCATTGCTCAAATATCCTCCTGCAAATATATTTACTAAGAACTCTGCATTTATGTGTTCAGTTAAACAAAATGTTTCCATGTAATTCTCCAATATTTGCCACAACAGTATTTAATGCTTAACTTGGAAGTTGCCTTTCATCTGTGTTGCTCTCCTTATTTCTCTGGCATACAGCTCTCACTAATATTATGTAATGTGAACCTGCAGAAACTCCTTGCATAATCACAATCTCCAATTTACTCTGAAGTCTGAATATCTTGCATTGTTATGTTTTTCACTCATGAATCGTGTAGCTACTCCTAGTGACTATGAGTCACAGTACCCATTGAGTTTCCTTTGAAGCCAGAGAATATTGTATACATATGTTTTACTCTCCATGAATTCTACAATAACTCTTCGCAACTATGAATCACAGAATATCATCTATCCACGTCCAGGATAATCTTCCCTGGGTCAGGGGTCTGTGTCTCCAATTCCCTACCACTGCCCCAAGGGTCTGTTTCCTGAGCGATTATACACTGGAATATGACAGGATGACTCTATACTTATAGAGAGTCTGGAGGCATCTTCCTCGGTACATAATATTGGCAATAATAAATGTATGCTTAGCAAATCAAATACAGTTTGGCCTGGCACAATTATGCAATTCTTGCCTGTCATTTGTCCTGACATCTCATGCAGAAGGCCTAAGCAGGCAGACCGCTGAGGAATCTCCATATTGCCTCCAGCAGGCCCTTCTGCAGATTCCCAAGTTTCAGCTGATGCAGGCGTCCATGTCCAACAGCCAATAGAATCAACCATAGTCGCCTCAGGCCACTGCAAAAATAGCAGTACGGCCCCGGCTGGGATAGGCCCTTTCCCAATGATCTCGGGCCATATAAAGTCTGCTGTGACTGCTGCACTGAGCGCTATACCTGTTGCAGGGAAGAGAAAAAGAAAATCCAAACATTGTTCTCCAGTACATAGCCCAAATGTATTGGCAGAGGCCACAACGGATAGTCATGGGCAACTTTCTGACAAAGAACCCGTAGTCAGCTCTAAGGGAGAACGCGCTCTTCCTCTGACACCTCTGAAACAGAGTCGGAAGGGGACTCTGGGAGGTCACAATCAGGTTCAAGGTGGAGCAGTTCAAGCTCCTGCTTAAGAGAGTTCTATCTATCCTGGGGGTTCCAGTGGCAAAGCCACCTGAGGAGGATCAGGTTAAAAGACTTAAGTCGGTGCTTAGGGCTCCTGAGGTATTTTCTGTACCCCCTATTATAGTGGAGATCATCTCCAAGGAATGAAAGATATCATGGGTATGCTTTACCGCTTCAGCTTCCATTAAAAAATTGTTTCCTGTTACCGCTTCACATGTGAAGCTATGGAATAGTGTTCCTAAAGTTGATGGCACCATATCCACTTTGGCTAAACACACTACCATCCCGCTAGAGGAAGGCACGTCCTTTAAGGACCTTCTAGACAGAAAGCTTGAGGGATAACTAAGAAGGGTGTTCCTGCAGTCGGGCTCCCTTTTTAAACCGGCGGTCGAAATATCTGCAGTGGCGGGGACTTTTCAGATTTGATTACAGTCAAAACTCCTCTAGAGTAGATTCAGTAACATATTCAATCCCTATGGTTGGCTGATTCCTTTATCAGGGATGCCATTATTGAGATTATCTGTATCAATGCCAAAAACTCTAGTTTTGCAGTTCTGGTCAGAAGGGCCTGGTGGCTCAATTTGTGTCTGGCAGATACTGTTTAAGGTTACTATCCTTGTCTTTTAAGGGTAAGTCACTGTTTGGCTACGGTCACAGATGGAAAGGGAGCTTTCCTACTGCAGCCCATGAAGGCTTAACAGGACAATAAGTCAGCATGATCGGATCACCCCCAATCTGGGACCAGGTTTCATGAGGGGCAGATTATCCATCCAGGACCCTCAGTCCATCCAGGACCCTTGTGTACTGGATATCATTTGTCTAGGATACAGAATAAGCTTTAAGACCTGTCCCCAAGGGACCGCTTCCTTCTCTCAAGAGTTTTGGGAAACCCAGTAAAGAAATCAGCACTAATCCACTGCGTAAACTACCTCATAGCCCTGGGCATGTCGGTTCCAGTTCCCCTCTCAGAGAGGGAAAAGGGTTCAACTCCAATCTCTTCGTAGTCCCCAAGAAAGAGGACATGTTCTATCTCATTCTGAACCTGAAGGGCCTCAACAGGTTTGTAAGGGTTCCCACCTTCAAGATGGAAATAATAAGATCCATCCTTCCCCTGGTCCAGGAGGGTCAGTTCATGACTACAATAGACCTGAAGGCTGCATACCTTCACATTCCAATCCACAGAGATCACTACCGTTTCCTGTGGTTCGCCTTCCTAGACAAGTAGTACCAGTTTGTTGCGCTCCCATTTGGACAGGCTACCGCACCCTGAGTGTTTACCAAGGTGCTGGGAGCTCTGCTGGCTGTGGTTCACCTGCAGGGTTTTGCAGTACCTTCTTACCTGGATGACATTCTGGTTAAGATTTCATCTTTGCTATTAGCTCAGGACCGCATGGAGAGATTACTCTTGTATCTTCGGGAGCATGATTGGAAGGTCAATCTGGAAAAGAGCTCCATCGTCCCAGCTAAAAGGGTAAACTATCTAGAAACGATCATGGACTCAGTCAGTATGAGCATCTACCTCACAGATCAGCGCAGAGAGAAGCTTCAGACAGTATGTCGCCTGCTTCAGTCAAATGCTCTTCCTTCGGTGGTACAATGCATGGAAGTGGTAGGTTTTATGGTTGCGACTTTGGATGCTATACCATTTGCTCGCTTTCATCTGAGACCACTACAGTTGTGTATGAACACAAAGTAGTAACGCTACAATATAAAAGGTGAGCTAAGAGAAAAAAACAGGCAAATTATGCAAAAGTTAATCTAAATGAGCAAAGTCCCATATACAATCGTAGCAAATGACAAAGTCAGACAGCACTCCAAAAGAGAAAATCGGTCCTAAAGTCACTATCCTGAAAGACATAAAAAGAGGCGCCTCATAGTATAATACAGAAAAAGTCCATTCAGATCAGCAAACTCGTGATAAGTTACACTAACAATTTAGAATTTAGACTTCTGAGCCGCCCGGGAGACTAACTCCTGTGTCTGGAGTTCCGGTACTACAACGAAACCTGCGTCAGTCACTGCGCCACCAGCTACAGGTGGAGTCATGTACTCAGCGATAGAAACAGGGCAGATGCTTCACACCACAGGCACCATGTGGTGATTGGGAACACCATCTGACCACATGGAACCTAACATGCAAAAAAAAAAACCTTGTAGAAGGGCTCATACAGAGCGATGATAAAGTGATAAAAACTTTAATAAAACATAAAATATAGTATTCAGCAACGGGTTTCTCTGCAAACACACCGTTTCATCAGGCTGATAGCATAAAATTCACCTTGCTCTATTTTATATTAATGAGAACCAATCACAAAAGGTCAAGGACATGCGCCCCTCAAAAGGACCGCCCATTCGATGGAAAATATATACAGGGAGTGCAGAATTATTAGGCAAGTTGTATTTTTGAGGATTAATTTTATTATTGAACAACAACCATGTTCTCAATGAACCCAAAAAACTCATTAATATCAAAGCTGAATAGTTTTGGAAGTAGTTTTTAGTTTGTTTTTAGTTATAGCTATTTTAGGGGAATATCTGTGTATGCAGGTGACTATTACTGTGCATAATTATTAGGCAACTTAACAAAAAACAAATATATACCCATTTCAATTATTTATTTTTACCAGTGAAACCAATATAACATCTCAACATTCACAAATATACATTTCTGACATTCAAAAACAAAACAAAAACAAATCAGTGACCAATATAGCCACCTTTCTTTGCAAGGACACTCAAAAGCCTGCCATCCATGGATTCTGTCAGTGTTTTGATCTGTTCACCATCAACATTGCGTGCAGCAGCAACCACAGCCTCCCAGACACTGTTCAGAGAGGTGTACTGTTTTCCCTCCTTGTAAATCTCACATTTGATGATGGACCACAGGTTCTCAATGGGGTTCAGATCAGGTGAACAAGGAGGCCATGTCATTAGATTTTCTTCTTTTATACCCTTTCTTGCCAGCCACGCTGTGGAGTACTTGGACGCGTGTGATGGAGCATTGTCCTGCATGAAAATCATGTTTTTCTTGAAGGATGCAGACTTCTTCCTGTACCACTGCTTGAAGAAGGTGTCTTCCAGAAACTGGCAGTAGGACTGGGAGTTGAGCTTGACTCCATCCTCAACCCAAAAAGGCCCCACAAGCTCATCTTTGATGATACCAGCCCAAACCAGTACTCCACCTCCACCTTGCTGGCGTCTGAGTCAGACTGGAGCTCTCTGCCCTTTACCAATCCAGCCACAGGTCCATCCATCGGGCCCATCAAGACTCACTCTCATTTCATCAGTCCATAAAACCTTAGAAAAATCAGTCTTGAGATATTTCTTGGCCCAGTCTTGACGTTTCAGCTTGTGTGTCTTGTTCAGTGGTGGTCGTCTTTCAGCCTTTCTTACCTTGGCCATGTCTCTGATTATTGCACACCTTGTGCTTTTGGGCACTCCAGAGATGTTGCAGCTCTGAAATATGGCTAAACTGGTGGCAAGTGGCATCTTGGCAGCTGCACGCTTGACTTTTCTCAGTTCATGGGCAGTTATTTTGCGCCTTGGTTTTTCCACACGCTTCTTGCGACCCTGTTGACTATTTTGAATGAAACGCTTGATTGTTCGATGATCACGCTTCAGAAGCTTTGCAATTTTAAGAGTGCTGCATCCCTCTGCAAGATATCTCACTATTTTTGACTTTTCTGAGCCTGTCAAGTCCTTCTTTTGACCCATTTTGCCAAAGGAAAGGAAGTTGCCTAATAATTATGCACACCTGATATAGGGTGTTGATGTCATTAGACCACACCCCTTCTCATTACAGAGATGCACATCACCTAATATGCTTAATTGGTAGTAGGCTTTCGAGCCTATACAGCTTGGAGTAAGACAACATGCATAAAGAGGATGATGTGGTCAAAATACTCATTTGCCTAATAATTCTGCACTCCCTGTATTATCCATCACAATGTTGAAAATTATACATATATAGTCTGAAATTAAACTAAAAAATCATACAAATATATGCTGTTTATTTAAAGAATACTAATTCTATTATAACAATTTTGGTTTAGCAATTGAAAGTTGGTATATCTTTTTAGTAACATGAATATTACCTATATACATACATTTGGATGTAATACCTACAGGTTAGGCTTTAAATAGTCTTGCGTAGATTAGCCAGGATGTCAGTGAACAAAAGTCCCAGGGGCATGAAACACATCTAATGTAGCAAAGATGGTGATTCACCTTTTGTATTCTTGTTCTTAGGGTGATCTCTACTGTGTTCCATGTTTTTACTAAAGTATAATAAAGATCATTTCTATAATTCATGCTGTAGCTTTTATATTGAGAGAGGTGTGAGGAGGATCAATTTTGCTTTAATTGCAGCCCAATAGTCTATTGGAATGTTTCAAAAAGAGGGGCGGTTCCGCGCTATCCCGGGGAGTGGCAATGTCGCTCCCATAGAAGTCAAACAGAATGTGATGTCATCGCCCACATCGACATCACCGCTCGTCTGCATTTTACTGTGGAGCGGAGGCCCTATTTGTATTGTGCTTACGCAGCACAAACAGTGCGCTCACTAGTGATGTCGTGAACCTAAAATTTTGCGTTCGCGAATGGCGAACACGAACTTCCGCAAATGTTCGCGAACGGGCAAACGGGCGAACCGGGCGAACCGCCATAGACTTCAATAGGCAGGCAAATTTTAAAACCCACAGGGACTCTTTATGGCCACAATAGTGATGGAAAAGTTGTTTCAAGGGGACTAACACCTGGACTGTGGCATGCCGGAGGGGGATCCATGGCAAAACTCCCATGAAAAATTACATAGTTGATGCAGAGTCTGGTTTTAATCCATAAAGGGCATAAATCACCTAACATTCCTAAATTGTTTGGAATAATATGCTTTAAAACATCAGGTATCGATCAGGTAGTGTAAGGGTTACGCCCGCTTCACAGTGACAGACCAAACTCCCCGTTTAACGTACCGCAAACAACCGCAAACAGTCTATTTGCACAACCGCAAACTTCCCCATTTGCACAAGGTTGGATACCAAGCTAGCCATGTCCCGTTCCTTGTCCTCACTGATGTCATTGAAGGTCTCTTCCTCCACCCAGCCACGTACAACACCAAGGGTCCCCGAAAGGTGACAACAAGCCCCCTGGGACGCCTGCTGTGTTTGGTCTTCCACCTCCTCAAAGCCACCTTCCTCCTCTGTCTCCTCTTCTTCAGACTCCTCTCTCTGCATTGCCTCTCTCTGCATTATTATAAGGTGTGTTAAGTAGTACTATTCCTATCAGTTTAATCCCTGTTACGTCCCCTATCAGGGGATGTGAATATGGCATGGATTTTAGGAACCGGGAGATGGAAAAAGATGCTTGGTCGGTCCTCCTACTTCAAATTTGGGGCACTGCGCGTGCAATCTAATGTGCCACCAGATAGGAGTGGTGTGTTAAGTAGTACTATTCTTATCAATTTAATCCCTGTTACGTCCCCTATCAGGGGACGTGTATATGGCATCGATTTTAGGAACTGGGAGATGGAAAAAGATGCTTGGTCGGTCCTCCTACTTCATATTTGGGGCACTGTGCGTGCAATCTAATGTGCCACCAGATAGGAGTGGTGTGTTAAGTAGTTCTATTCTTATCAGTTTAATCCCTGTTATGTCCCCTATCAGGGGACGTGTATATGGCGTTGATTTTAGGAACCGGGAGATGGAAAAAGATGCTTGGTCGGACCTCCTACTTCAAATTTGGGGCATTGTGCGTGCAATCTAATGTGCCACCAGATAGGAGTGGTGTGTTAAGTAGTACTATTCCTATCAGTTTAATCCCTGTTATGTGCCTTTTTTTTTTTTATTTAGTTTTTGAAGCCACAGTGCAGCACCAGAGGCCAGAAAAATTAGGCATGTACACATGCCTGAAAAATTAGGTATTGTTGCAGCCACTGCTGTAGCAGCGGCCAGAAAAATTGATGTTTGTTTCCCAGGCAGAAAGTGCCCTAAAACATTGCGGCTTGTTGTAAATGTACACTACTGTTACACCAGATATGAGTTGCACTGGGGTGACACTGTGCCCTGGCAGGCACTGAAACGCACACGTGTGAAGGAAACTGACTGCTATTATTTCACAGTCAAAAAAGTGTTGTTTTCTTAAAATGTACACTACTGTTACACCAGATATGAGTGGTGGCACTGGGCAAGTGGGCACAGTATACGCTGTGAGCCTGACACACACGCTGGCAGGCAGGCAATTAGATTACACAGGGGGAAAAAAAAAGCAAACTGATGTTCTAGCCCTAAAAAGGGCTTTTTGGGGTGCTGTCCTTACAGCAGAGATCAGATGAGTCCTTCAGGACTGTAGTGGACACTGAATACACTAGCCTAGCTATCGATTTCCCTATTAAATCAGCAGCAGCTAAACTAGCTCAGGCGATGTTGTCATGGCCACTGCCCTCATCGCAACCTGCACTTCGCTGCTTTGAACATATCAATCTTGTGTCGATGTGTCCAAAGCAAAGTTCAGGCTACTCCAACTAGCACTCCTCACTAACTCCCCCTGAACGCCGTTATCTACATCACGGCTAAGCTACACTCCCCCTGCTTCGCCTCGCTACCTCCCACTGACTACCTACACCTACGTCATGCCTAACCTACACACCTCCAGTACGCCCAGCTAAGTCCCAAATACCGCCTACAGTGACATCATGTATAAACAATACTCCCCTATAACACCTAATGTCAAAAAATAACTAACTATAATAAACTATACTATAAGTAATACACCTCCTTATTCTAACTATATAGCTAGGTTGCTAAAGTTATCATCATTGTTTAAATAATGTGTCACAGAGATGCGCTAAAATGCAGGCGGCCGACCACCAGAGGACCGGCAAAACCTCCTTGGCCTATCTGGGTTCCTGGAACTTAATGCCGGACAGAAATTGGGCCCTGGACCGCTGGTGGCGGCTGACCGGCGGAGGACCAGCAAAACCTCTGCACAACTCTGGGCCAGCAGAAAAATTGATAATAGGAGTAAATTAGAAAGTAACTTAAAATTGCATGCTCTATCTGAATCATGAAATAAAAAAATTGGGTTTCATATCCCTTCAACTGCAAAGGGCTCCAATGCACTTTTTAATGTGTCCATATGTATTTATGTGTCTGTAAATACATTTATACACATATAAATAAATACATACATACGTAAACATATATAAAGAAGTGCAGGTTTCAAAGACTAAAACTTATAAAGTAATTTAGCTTCCGAATTGTAAGATTATTCTATTAATCTATATTTTTAAACAATAAAAATTCTGGAGTAGACTGTCCCTTTAAGCACTACCATGAAGTGTTAATAGCACTCTTTAGTAACACTGTGAACTAGTCTTCAAAGAGCAGCACATGCAGATTAGCATAGCAAGTTCAAAAGGGTCTGCCACAACAAATCTATCGGCTAGATTTAGAGTTTTGTCGGTAACGACCCGCGTATCTAAAAAAACCTAACACCTGCAAAAAAGCAGCGTTCAGCTCCTAACGCAGCCCCATTGTTTCCTATGGGGAAACACTTCCTAAGTCTGCACCTAACACTCTAACATGTACCCCGAGTCTAAACATCCATAACTTTACACTTATTAACCCCTAATCTGCCGCCCCCGCTATCGCTGACACCTGCATATTTTTTTAACCCCTAATCTGCCGCTCCGTACACCGCCGCAACCTACGTTATCCCTATGTACCCCTAATCTGCTGCCCCTAACACTGCCGACCCCTATATTGTATTTATTAACCCCTAATCTGCCGCCCCCAACGTGGCCTCCACCTACCTACAATTATTAACCCCTAATCTGCCGACCGGACCTCGCCGCTACTCTAATAAATGTATTAACCCCTAAAGCTAAGTCTAACCCTAACCCTAACACCCCCCTAAGTTAAATATTATTTAAAACTAACGAAATAAATTAACTCTTATTAAATAAATTATTCCTATTTAAAGCTAAATACCTGTAAAATAAATCCTAATATAGCTACAATATAAAATATAATTATATTGTATATTTATTTTACAGGCAACTTTGTATTTATTTTAACCAGGTACAATAGCTATTAAATAGTTCATAACTATTTAATAGTTACCTAGTTAAAATAATTACAAAATTACCTGTAAAATAAATCCTAACCTAAGTTACAATTAAACCTAACACTACACTATCAATAAATTAATTAAATACAATACCTACAAATAAATACAATTAAATAAACTAACTAAAGTACAAAAAATAAAAAAGAACTAAGTTACAAAAAATAAAAAAAATATTTACAGACATTAGAAAAATATTATAACAATTTAAGCTAATTACACCTACTCTAAGCCCCCTAATAAAATAACAAAGCCCCCCAAAATAAAAAAATGCCCTACCCTATTATAAAATACAAATAGAAAAGCTCTTTTACCTTACCAGCCCTTAAAAGGGCCTTTTGCGGGGCATGCCCCAAATAATTCATCTCTTTTGCCTGTAAAAAAACATACAATACCCCCCTCCAACATTACAACCCACCACCCACATACCCCTAATCTAACCCAAACCCCCCTTAAATAAACCTAACACTAAGCCCCTGAAGATCTTCCTATCTTGTCTTCACCACACCGGGTATCACCGATCCGTCCAGGCTCCGATGTCTTGATCCAAGCCCAAGCGGGGGCTGAAGACGTCCATCCTCCGGCTGAAGTCTTGATCCAAGCCCAAGCGGGGGCTGAAGACGTCCATCCTCCGGCTGAAGTCTTCATCCTATCCGGGCAGAAGAGGAGATCAGGACCGGTAGACATCTTCATCCAAGCGGCATCTTCTATCTTCTTCCATCCATCGACGAGCGGCTCCATCATCAAGACCTCCGGCGCGGATCCATCCTCTTCTTCCAACGTCCTAACACAGAATGAAGGTTCCTTTAAGGGACGTCATCCAAGATGGCGTCCCTCGAATTCCGATTGGCTGATAGGATTCTATCAGCCAATCGGAATTAAGGTAGGAAAATTCTGATTGGCTGATGGAATCAGCCAATCAGATTCAAGTTCAATCCGATTGGCTGATCCAATCAGCCAATCAGATTAAGCTTGCATTCTATTGGCTGTTCCGATCAGCCAATAGAATGCAAGCTCAATCTGATTGGCTGATTGGATCAGCCAATCGGATTGAACTTGAATCTGATTGGCTGATTCCATCAGCCAATCAGAATGTTCCTACCTTAATTCCGATTGGCTGATAGAATCCTATCAGCCAATCGGAATTCGAGGGACGCCATCTTGGATGACGTCCCTTAAAGGAACCTTCATTCTGTGTTAGGACGTCGGAAGAAGAGGATGGATCCGCGCCGGAGGTCTTGATGATGGAGCCGCTCGTCGATGGATGGAAGAAGATAGAAGATGCCGCTTGGATAAAGATGTCTACCAGTCCGGATCTCCTCTTCTGCCCGGATAGGATGAAGACTTCAGCCGGAGGATGGACGTCTTCAGCCCCCACTTGGGCTTGGATCAAGACTTCAGCCGGAGGATGGACGTCTTCAGCCCCCGCTTGGGCTTGGATCAAGACATCGGAGCCTGGACGGATTGGTGATACCCGGTGTGGTGAAGACAAGGTAGGAAGATCTTCAGGGGCTTAGTGTTAGGTTTATTTAAGGGGGGTTTGGGTTAGATTAGGGGTATGTGGGTGGTGGGTTGTAATGTTGGGGGGGGGTATTGTATGTTTTTGTTTACAGGCAAAAGAGCTGAATTCTTTGGGGCATGCCCCGCAAAAGCCCCTTTTAAGGGCTGGTAAGGTAAAAGAGCTTTTCTATTTGTATTTTAGAATAGGGTAGGGCATTTTTTTATTTTGGGGGGCTTTGTTATTTTATTAGGGGGCTTAGAGTAGGTGTAATTAGCTTAAAATTGTTATAATATTTTTCTAATGTCTATAAATATTTTTTTTTTTTTGTAACTTAGTTCTTTTTTATTTTTTGTACTTTAGTTAGTTTATTTAATTGTATTTATTTGTAGGTATTGTATTTAATTAATTTATTGATAGTGTAGTGTTAGGTTTAATTGTAACTTAGGTTAGGATTTATTTTACAGGTAATTTTGTAATTGTTTTAACTAGGTAACAATTAAATAGTTATGAACTATTTAATAGCTATTGTACCTGGTTAAAATAAATACAAAGTTGCCTGTAAAATAAATATAAATCCTAAAATAGCTACAATATAATTATAATTTATATTGTAGCTATATTAGGGTTTATTTTACAGGTAAGTATTTAGCTTTAAATAGGAATCATTTATTTAATAAGAGTTAATTTATTTCGTTAGATTTAAATTATATTTAACTTAGGGGGGTGTTAGTGTTAAGGTTAGACTTAGCTTTAGGGGTTAATAAATTTATTAGAGTAGTGGTGAGGTCCGGTCGGCAGATTAGGGGTTAATACTATTTATTATAGGGTTATTGAGGCGGGAGTGAGGCGGATTAGGGGTTAATACATTTATTATAGTAGCGGTGAGGTCCGGTCGGCAGATTAGGGGTTAATAAGTGTAGGTAGGTAGCGGCGACGTTGGGGGGGGGGCAGATTAGGGGTAAATAAATATTATGTAGGTGTCGGCGATGTTAGGGGCAGCATATTAGGGGTTCATAGGGATAATGTAGGTGGCGGCGGTGTGCGGTTGGCAGATTAGGGATTAAAAAAATGTATTAGAGTGGCGGCGATGTGGGGGACCTCGGTTTAGGGGTACATAGGTAGTTTATGGGTGTTAGTGTACTTTAGAGCACAGTAGTTAAGAGCTTTATGAACCAGCGTTAGCCCAGAAAGCTCTTAACTCCTGTTTTTTTTCTGCGGCTGGAGTTTTGTCGGTAGATTTCTAACGCTCACTTCAGCCAAGACTCTAAATACCGGCATTAGAAAGATCCCATTGAAAAGATAGGATACGCAATTGGTGTAGGGGGATCTGCGGTATGGAAAAGTCGCGGCTGGAAAGTGAGCGTTAGACCCCTTCCTGACTGACTCTAAATACCAGCGGTAGCCCAAAACCAGCGTTAGGAGCCTCTAACGCTGGTTTTGACGGCTAACGCAAACTCTAAATCTAGCCGTATTTATCTACAATGAAGGTAATAAACAGCTGGTTTCAGTCCTACCACTTATTCTTATAACTTGCTGAAATCACTGCTGCGGTTACCTCCTCTGAGTGAAAAACACCACCATAATTGAGGGAAAAATATCATTTAGATCATTTGGGCTTCAAAGACTAAAATGTATAAAGTCATTCAACATCCAAATTATAAATTATTCTATTACATCCACTTGGATTTTAGAGCAACCTATATATTAGTGCATAGAATGCTAATCCATATTATGATATTTTTTTTTCTTTTAAATACATTTTTATTGAGGTTTTCTTCATGTTATAAACAACAATATAGTTTATTTACAAAAAACATATGGCTTTTTTGAATTATTTCACTGTGTACATTACACATTAGTGCAAAATGAATAAAAAAGACACAAATTAATCTAAGCTATATGACTACACTCTCATCTAAACCTCATGAGGGAAAAAATAAATAAATAAATAAATAACATTATTAAGTCACCCCTTGATTACAATTGGTGTGCTATGGTTAACATGTTACAAGTGGTGCACTGTTTAAATTACCACACAAACTTGTGGTAATTTACGTTCCCCATATTTTCTATGGGAGCCACTGAGCGCTCTCGTATTACAAGTTGAAAGTAAATGCGATCAATCGAGTGCAATCGCATTTAACGCTCAAACTTTTTACACAACCTAAAAGTTTGAGTAAAGTTTAGCTGGAGGAAAAAGTTGCACTAAACTACACTATTAACTCCTAAACCACCACACCCCCACATCGCAAAGTACCCACGACACTATTAACCCCTAAATTGTCACATCCACGTCGCAAAATACCTGCTACACTATTAACACCTAAATTGCCAGACACCCCCATTCCAAAGTACCTCTCTACATTTTCAATCCCTAAACCACCACACCCCAACATCAGAAAGTACCCGCTACACTATTAACCCCTTTCACATAAGCCGAATGGCACTTTCACTTGAGATAAAGTATTCTGCTTGAAAGAATGAAGGAAATTGGGCTATCTACTGCTAATGCTTGTTTATCACTGGGCCATTTCTAACCTTGTCTCCTGACTACTGCTAAATAACTCTGCATGAGGAAGTACCTTACTGGGCTGCTAAGATTACATCACATATACAAACCTCTTCTATATTGGAGGTTTTAAGTGCTGTACCTCCTTCTGTGCTGATCTGATTACATGCTTACCAATTCTGTGTGTATTCTTTTCCTCTGTTTTGGTTAGGTTGGATGCATATCCCATATTATAATACCACTGATCCCATATTTTTACCACATGGAAGTTACTCTTAGTTTACTTTGGGGTTCACTGTTGGTTGGGTGTTTTGCTATTTATGTATTTTGGGATACTATTCTACTCTGAGTACTGTCTTGATGTTATCAGGTTATGTAGCCATTTAAATGATGCATGCATTTAGGTTCAACCTTTGCCTTTATTTTTAACTTATGTGTATTATATGTATGTTGAAGCATCAGTTATGGGGCAGGATATTTATGTTATACACTGGAGCTGCTAAATTGATATAGTATATTTAAGAAAATGTATCTATTTTGTAAACATATTTTTCAAAAGAGTGCTTGAATCTCTTGCTTTTATCTAGGACAGTAATTTCTTTCCTATTTTCTCTTTTTAAAGGGACACTGAACCCAATTTTTTATTTTGTGATTCAGATAGAGCATGCAATTTTAAGCTACTTTCTAATTTACTCCTATTATCAAATTTTCTTCATTCTCTTGGTATCTTTATTTGAAAAGCAAGAATGAAAGTTTAGAAGCCAGCCCAAAAAACACTGAACCCGATTTTTTATTTTGTGATTCAGATAGAGCATGCAATTTTCAGCAACTTTCTAATTTACTCCTATTATCAACATTTCTTCATTCTCTTGGTATCTTGTTTGAAAAGCAAGAATGTAAGTTTAGAAGCCGGCCCATTTTTGGTGAACAACCTGGGTTGTTTTTGCTGATTGGTGGATAAATTCACTTACCAATACACAAGTGCTGTCCAGGGATCTGAACCAAAAATTGTCTGGCTCCTTGGCTTAAATGCCTTATTTTTCAAATAAAGATAACAAGAGAATGAAGAGTAAATTAGAAAGTTGCTTAAAGTTGCATGCTCTGGGGCATATTTATCAAGCTCTGTATCAAGCTTCTGTGAAACAGAAGTAAATAAGCAGCGGTTTAAAGACCGCTGCTCCATAACCTGTCCGTCTGCTATGAGGCCGTGGACAGAAATCGCTAGAAATCAACCCGAACGAATATGATCGGGTTGATTGACACCCCCTGCTAGCGGCCGCAAATCTGCAGGGGCGGCAATGCACCATCAGTTCACAAGAACTGCTGGTGCAATGATAAATGCCGAGAGCGTCGGCATTTATCGATGTGCAGTGGACATGATCCGCTATATCGGATCATGTCTGCTAGCACAATCATAAATATGCCCCTCTGTCTGAATCATGAAAGAAACTATGTGTGAAATTAATTTTAATGTTATTGTAAAATGTAGACTGGATGAAAAGCTTGATTAAATGACAAAAAAACAGCCTGTGAGAGAGTGCTGGTTCCCCTAAGAGCCCCTTGATTATCCTGAGGACATAATAAATTGGGATTTTTAAGTTTGTGAAAGACAAATGAACAGAAATATGCTTCTGTAATAGAAATAGCTATAACTTTTCTATAAAATTGTAATACCATATAACGTAAATACGAAGCACCCAGATCCTTGTGACATCACATATTACCACCTAATACAAAGTTTTGAGAGGTATACCAGCAAGTTGTCCTCTTAATATTAAAAATCTGCCAGCAAAATCTCTAATCACCTTTAAATTAAGTGAGCTATGTATAAAAATGGAGATTCCACAATCTTTCTTACTGTCTGTGGCATGAGATTGTCATGGAAACTCCTTACTCCAATATTTAGTTGTATGTTCTTTGGTAAAATGAGTTTCCTGTAAGAGTAAAATGTGTGCATTTAGGGTTTTATATTCATTGAGGGCTTTTTTTATTTTTATGTTAGAATGAAGACCTCTAACGTGTAAAATTACTTTTAAAGTCATTCTCAAATATGGACTGGATGAAAAGGTTGATTTTGCAATAGTACATTAAATGACAAAAAACATTTACCCTGTGGGAGAGTGCCGGTTCCCCTCAGAGCCCTTTGATTAGCCTGAGGACATAATAATTTGGGATTGTTAAACTTATAAAACACAAATGAACAGAAATACTGCTTCTGTAATAGAAATAGCCCTAACTTTTATAAAATTTGTAAAACATAAACATAAATACAAAGCAGCCAGACCCTTGTGACAACATCACATATTACCACCTAATACAAAGCTTTGAGTCTAACATGAAACCAGTTCATTTGAGTGCAACGTTCAAAAGGTATAAACATCTTAACTTTAGATATCAGAAATCTTAACTCAAGGAGTGTTCACCGGTGATATTGGAGAAGATGGAGTATGAAAAGCACTGTAATTTTCTTGTCTTGTTCTCTTAATTGTACCACCTTTGCCTTATTCTGTAGATTCTCTGGAGGTCTTGTGAGGTGGTTTTAATTGTGTAACTGGTTCAATAGACATCTGGAGTTTTTTTTTTAAGAGTTCCACTCCCTCCTCAAGTGAAGAGCAGTTATAAATCGACTTGTATACATGCTAATTTGAAAGGAAAGGCCTATCTATACTTAATCTTAGCTTTGTTTAAAGCGGATGTGATGGGTTTCATCTATCTTCTATTTCTCAGAGTAACTGGTGAAAGATCTGTATAGAACTGTAAAGTATGTCCTCCAAACTCAATTTTCTGAGTTTTTCAGGATTCTTATAAAAGTTGTTCTTTAATGTGGTAGCAATGCATTTTTACTATAATGTCTCTTGCTGTTGGTGGGGGTTTAGCAAGGGTTCTATGAGCTCTGTCCATAAGGAACATTGATTCTTCTTGGTTGGGGAAAAGTTGCTGAAAAATGTTCTTGAGAACTTCTTGTAAATTGGTATAAGATTTGGGTAAATTTCAGATGTGAATATACTGTCTCCTTGATCTGTTTTCCAGATCTTCCAGTTGAGATTCCAGATTCACTTTATGTTCTTGTTGATTTTGGAGTTGAGTTTGAAGAGAAGGAATTTCTCCTGCAATGTCATCAACTCTGTCTTCCAGTTGAGCTATTCGGTATCAATAAAGCAGATTTAAATTCTTCTTGAAACAAAACTTTAATTTGCTTAAGTAGATTTGCATTAGTGGTTTCTTCTATGCCAGGGACTGTAGAATCATGTGAGTTATCAGTTGCAGAATCTATTATATCTGGAGGTTGTGATTTAGTGAGACAGTCTTTAACTGTTTGGGTACGAATTTTTTTTGACAGCAAAACTCATCAGCAAAATAGTATACAATATAGGTACATTTTGTTCTCATCACATTTCTCCTCTCCCCTTTTATCTGCTACTCTTTATCCCTCTCCTCTTAAGAAAAGAGGAGACAATTCTATCTGTCACTTTCAGGAACTGTATAATGTGCAGGAAATTCAATACATGGGTGCCAGCGTTGAAGTTTCTAGAGTATCAGCATTAGAAGTTATAACATCTTTATGATGAAAATGGTCTTTTGCCTTGAAAAATATAGTGTGAGGAAAATTGCTTGTAGTAAGTCATTCCCTGATAAGAAAAAACTTCTACCAGCGGGTACCTCTCAACTCTCTGTCAGATTTACAAAAACAATGAGGGAACACTGATAAAATGTATTGTGACTGTATTATAATCATATTATATATCAGATAACTGTAGTGTTAGTCACTGTCAATCAAGTGAAACAGGATCCCACTGCAAAATTAACAATGTCAATGTTGAACACAAAATGTTGTTTGAAATAGTCGTATAGTTTAATATTGTAACTCTGAACTTTCTTTAAGTCACTTAACATTCTGCAATTGTTGTCAGTGGGCCTTTAAGATCCATATATAATACATTTGTGTATTTCCCTTAAAGTCTGATATCATGTGGCAAGTAAGCAGTCCTCTGTATCAGTTGTAACTATTAATACTAGGCTTGAGGAGATTTGGTACCAATAGAGAACAGTATTCCACTTATCTATTGCTTACAGACGGCTAGATTACGAGTTTTGCGTTCTGAGTAAAAAAGCAGTTATGGGTTAAAACGCTGCTTTTTCACTACCGCTGCTATTACGAGTCTTGTAGGTACAGCTGTCCCGCACACTTTTTTGGCCGTACCGCAAATTAACTTACGCAATTTGCGCAAAGTCTTTTTTCAATGGGACTTCAATAGCATCGATATTACAAGCTTTTTCTGGGAGGCCAAAAAGTGAGCGGTACAGCCTATCCCGCAAGATTCGTAACGCATTCTAAAGTCAGTAGTTATGAGTTTTACACTACAAAGCTACAGCATAAAACTCATAACTAAAGTGCTAAATAGTACACTAACACCCATAAAGTACCTATTAACCCCTAAACCGAGGCCCTCCAGCATCGCTAACACTAAAATAAAATTATTAACCCCTAATCTGCCGCTCCCGACATTGCTGCCACTATAATAAACATATTAACCCCTAAACCACCACACTCCCGCATCGCAAACAATAGTTAAATATTATTAACCCCTAATCTGCCGCCCCCAACGTCGCTGCCACTATACTAAATTTATTAACCACTAAACCTAAGTCTAACCCTAACACCCCTTAACTTAAATATAATTAAAAGAAATCTAAATAAAAATTCCTATCATTACCTAAATTATTTCTTTTTAAAACTAAATACTTACCTATAAAATAAACCCTAAGATAGCTACAATATAACTAATAGTTACATTGTATCTAGCTTAGGGTTTATTTTTATTTTACAGGCAAGTTTGTATTTATTTTAACTAGGTAGAATAGTTACTAAATAGTTATTAACTATTTACTAACTACCTAGTTAAAATAAATACAAATGTACCTGTAAAATAAAACCTAACCTGTCTTACACTAACACCTAACATTACACTACAATTAAATAATTTAAATTAATTAAATATAATTACCTAAATTACAAAAAAACAACACTAAATTACACAAAATAAAAAAGAAATTATCAAATATTTAAACTAATTACACCTAATCTAATAGCCTTATGAAAATAAAAAGCCCCCCCAAAATAAAAAAAAAACCTAGCCTAAACTAAACTACCAATAGCACCTTAAAAAGGCCTTTTGCAGGGCATTACTCCAAAGAAATCAGCTATTTTACCTGTAAAAAAAAATACAAACAACCCCCCAACAGTAAAACCCACCACCCACACAACCAACCCCCCAAATAAACTTGCCTGTAAAATAAAAATAAACACAAAGATAGATACAATGTAACTATTAGTTATATTGTAGCTAGCTTAGGGTTTATTTTATAGGTAAGTATTTAGTTTTAAATAGGAATAATTTAGGTAATGATATGAATTTTTATTTAGATTTTTTTTATTTATATTTAAGTTAGGGGGTGTTAAGGGTTAATAAATTTAGTATAGTGGCGACGACGTTGGGGACAGGCAGATTAGGGGTTAATAAATGTAGGTAGGTGACGGAGATGTTAGGGGTGCAGATGAGGGGTTAATAATATTTAACTAGTGCTTGCAATGTGGGAGTGCGTCGGTTTAGGGGTTAATATGTTTATTATAGTGGCGGTGATGCCCGGAGCGGCAGATTAGGGGTTAATAAGTATAATGTAGGTGTCGTAGATGTTGGGAGCAGCAGATTAGGGTTTAATAAGTAAAATGTAGGTGTTGGCGATGTCGGGGGCGGCATATTAGGGGTTAATAAGTGTAAGATTAGGGGTGTTTAGACTCTGGGTTCATGTTAGGGTGTTAGGTGTAAACATAAATATCGTTACGGAGCTTTACACTGCTTTTTTGCAGGTGTTAGGCTGTTTTTCAGCCGGCTCTCCCCATTGATGACTATGGGGAAATCGTGCATGAGCACGTAAAACCAGCTCACCGCTGACTTAAGGAGCGCTGGTAATGGAGTGTGGTATGGAGCTCAATTTTGCTCTACGCTCACTTCTTGCCTAATAACGCTGGGTTTATGAAAACCTGTAATACCAGCGCTGTAGGTAAGTGAGCAGTGACAATAACGTGCAAGTTAGCACCGCACCCCTCATAACGCAAAACTCGTAATCTAGCCGAGAGTTAGCAAGGTACAGTGCAGTCTAAATATAATACAGACTGTTGTTAAAATGTTTCCCCTTAGAGATGGCCTTGTATGTAAGGGTAGTGAGGGAGTGGATCCTCTGACCTCCATTATTAACTTGTCAGTGACAAACCAATATGACGATTTCCTGCCCTGCTCAGCACAAACACATTTGCTCCATCTCATACCAAGCTCTGCCCCTCTATGATCTTTTTATTTAAAGTGCTGAGCAACAGGTGATATTTTTTATGTCTTATCCTTAAATGTAAATTTAATGTCCAATTGATTGCTGAAAACCTCACCAGCATCAAGAAAAATCATGCAAAATCTTTGGGATTTTTTTTAAGACCTTGTATTGTAATGTAGGAGTCTTTGTTTCACATAAAGAACACTAATAGTAACATAAACATTTCTCAAGATAAAAATTTTTAAGGGCCTCGCCATGCCGATGATAATTCTTAGATCATCTCACCTGAGTGGCGAGATTTTAAATATCAGGCCCATAGTGTGAATTAACCAACCAACCTGAGGAAATTAAACATTGCTCTTATGGGTATAGCACAATACATTTAATATAAATTCATGTGCAGTGCCTAGAATGTTAACATTTGAGTCTCTTTATAAACTCCAAACAGAATTCCTTTATCTTGGCCATCCCTGGTAGTAATACCTACCAATGAGAACCCCTCCCCTAAGGGGCATGAACAGAACTGACTACACCCCAAGTTACCTGTATATAGGTGACTTCCAGACAGTACCCCCCTCCTCCTCCTCCTAGTTCTGTCCAGCCATGATGGGGACAGAGCTGGGTGTCCCTCTACATATTTATCCAATCTTCTACCAAAATGACTGTTCCTTCCTGGGATTTATCTTTAGTCTGGTCTTTGACTTTGAAGACTGTATTCTTGGTGGCTATTACTTCAGTGTGACCAGTTTCTAAACTTCAAGCACTTTCTATAAGAGAATCATGCCTTTCCTTTTAACAGGGCAAAAATATCGTTTGAACAGTTCCAGAATTCCAACCTAAGGTTGTGTCAGGATTTCACAAGAATAAGGATATAATTTTACCTTCTTTTTGTCCGCAAAGTCAGCAGGTTCAAGACAAATCTCTATATCATTTAGACGCTGTTTGTTGTCTTCATATCTATGTCTCTAGGACACTGTCTATTCACAAGATTGATCGGTTATTCATCATCCCTAAAGGACCTAGGATTGGTCAAGCTCCTGTCACGTCCACTATTTCAAATTGGATAGTTCAGGCCATCTCCAGAGCATATAAACAAAGAGGTGAACAGGTTCCAGATGGGCTTAAAGTGCATTCTACTAGGGCAGTCGCCACATCTTGGGCTTTGGAGGCAGATGGCACTCCTGAGGAAATTTGCCTAGCTGCAGTTTGGATACTTTTTGCAATACCTTGTATTTGTGTTTTTTCTTTCCCATCCTTATATTTTTAAAAGTGTTTTATTCTTCTCACTTGTAGGTATTACTACCAGGGAGGGCAAAGATAACTAGAAATTTTAACACAAAATATAGTAATTTCTATATCTTGGCCCATATCCCTGGGTAGTACCTACCAGTCTCCCTCCCATTTTTTTCCTAGACCACCTTTTTTGTCTGGACATCTCTAGAAGGGGGTACTCTCTGGAAGTCACCCATATACAGATAACTAGGTCAGTTCTGTCCACACCCCTTAGGGAAGGGGTGAAAATGTCTATTTCTTTTGCATGATGTACCGAGTCCACGGATTCATCCTTACTTGTGGGATATTATCCTTCCTAACAGGAAGTGGCAAAGAGAGCACCACAGCAGAGCTGTCTATATAGCTCCCCCCTTAACTCCACCCCCACTCATTCTCTTTGCCGGCTCTAAGCAGGAAGGGTAAAGTGAAAGAGGTGTTAAACTGTTAGTTTTATTTTATCTACAATCAACGCCAGCCTTCTGGGCTGGGGTGCAGTCTGGAATTCCCTGAAAGCACAGGGTTTGTGGACTCGGGAGGAGGCTCTCCTACCGATAAATATTCTGGAATTAAGAGCAATATTCAATGCTCTCCAGGCATGGCCTCAGCTGGCTTCGGCCAGATTCATCAGGTTTCAGTCGGACAACATCACGACTGTGGCTTATATCAATCATCAGTGCGGAACAAAGAGTTCCTTAGCGATGATAGAAGTGTCAAGGATAATCCGATGGGCAGAGGCTCACTCTTGCCATCTGTCAGCGATCTATATCCCAGGAGTAGAGAACTGGGAGGCAGATTTTCTAAGTCATCAGACTTTTCATCCGGGGGAGTGGGAACTCCATCCGGAGGTGTTTGCTCAACTGGTTCGGCTATGGGGCACACCAGAATTGGATCTGATGACGTCTCGTCAGAACACCAAACTTCCTCATTACGGATCCAGGTCAAGGGATCCTCAGGCAGTACTGATAGATGCTCTAGCAGTACCCTGGTCGTTCAACCTGGCTTATGTGTTTCCACCATTTCCTCTCCTTCCTCGTTTGATTGCCAGAATCAAACAGGAGAGAGCTTCGGTGATCTTGATAGCTCCTGCGTGGCCACGCAGGACTTGGTATGCAGACCTGGTGGACATGTCATCTCTGCCACCATGGACTCTGCCACTGAGACAGGACCTTCTCATTCAAGGTCCATTCAAGCATCCAAATCTAATTTCTCTACAACTGACTGCTTGGAGATTGAACGCTTGATTCTATCAAAGCAGGGTTTCTCTGAGTCGGTCATAGATACCTTGATTCAGGCTCGAAAGCCTGTTACCAGCAAAATCTATCATAAGTTATGGCGTAAATATCTTTTTTGGTGCGAATCCAAAGGCTATTCCTGGAGTAAAATCAGGATTCCTAGGATTTTGTCTTTTCACCAAGAGGGATTGGAGAAATGATTGTCAGCTAGTTCCCTAAAAGGACAGATATCTGCTCTGTCTATTCTGTTGCACAAGCGTCTGGCAGATGTTCCAGACGTTCGGGCTTTTTGTCAGGCTTTAGCTAGAATTAAGCCTATGTTTAAACCTGTTGCTCCGCCATGCAGTCTAAATCTAGTTCTCAAAGTTCTTCAGGGGGTTCCGTTTGAACCCATGCATTCCATAGATATTAAGCTTTTATCTTGGAAAGTTTTGTTCCTAGTTGCTATCTCTTCAGCTCGAAGAGTTTCTGAACTATCTGCATTGCAATGTGATTCGCCTTATCTTGTTTTCCATGCTGATAAGTTGGTTTTGCGTACCAAGCCTGGGTTCCTCCCTAAGGTTGTTACTAACAGGAATATCAATCACGAAATTGTTGTTCCTTCTCTTTGTCATAATCCTTCTTCTAAGAAGGAACGTCTGTTGCACAACTTGGACGTGGTTCGTGCTTTGAAATTTTATTTGCAGGCAACCAAAGATTTTCGTCAAACATCTTCTTTGTTTGTTGTCTATTCTGGAAAGTGTAGGGGTCAAAAGGCTACGGCGACTTCTCTTTCCTTTTGGCTGAAAAGCATCATCCGTTTGTCTTATGAGACTGCTGGACAGCAGCCTCCTGAAAGGATTACAGCTCATTCTACTAGAGCGGTAGCTTCCACATGGGCTTTTAAAAATTATGCTTCTGTTGAACAGATTTGTAAAGCTGCGACTTGGTCTTCGCTCCATACCTTTTCCAAATTTTAAAATTTTTATACTTTTGCTTCTTCGGAGGCTATTTTTGGGAGAAAGGTTTTGCAAGCAGTGGTGCCTTCCATTTAGGTTACTGTCTTGTCCCTCCCTTCATCCGTGTCCTAAAGCTTTGGTATTTGTAACCCACAAGTAAGGATGAATCCGTGGACTCGGTACATCATGCAAAAGAAAACAAAATTTATGCTTACCTGATAAATTTCTTTCTTTTGCGATGTACCGAGTCCACGGCCCACCCTGTCTATTCAAGACAGATGGTATTTTTTAGTAAAAACTTCAGTCACCTCTGCACCTTATAGTTTCTCCTTTTTCTTCCTTGGCCTTCGGTCGAATGACTGGGGGGTGGAGTTAAGGGGGGAGCTATATAGACAGCTCTGCTGTGGTGCTCTCTTTGCCACTTCCTGTTAGGAAGGATAATATACCACAAGTAAGGATGAATCCGTGGACTTGGTACATCGCAAAAGAAAGAAATTTATCAGGTAAGCATAAATTTTGTTTTTTTTAGCTTTAATTATGGCATGTTTTTAGTCGACTCACATTTCAGAGTCAATCCACAACTTTATAAGCTATGCATGTCAAAGGAAGATACTGGAGAGTATAGTCAGTTGTGATAGGTTGCCAAATGTTACAGAGTGAGCAGTGTGTGATTGTAGTGCACAAGGTTCTTTTGGAAATAGTTGTTGCTCCTTTTTTTGTTATGGAAAGCTTAATGCTGTAATCTATTCTCACCACCCTGTAAATAGGAAGAAGAATATAGGTAGATCATGAGACCATAGTTGACTAAATGCCTGCAGAGGCATGTGTATTTCCATGCACATCTTACTTTTAAAAAAGACTGAAATGATACAGCCCTTTTGTCTAAACGTGTGTCAAACCTTTTGTATTTTTTCTCTTTCAAATAAATAGCATGCTTAACTAATAGGGTCAATTCACAACACATGTAGCCCTAAAATCAAAAGGTTTGTGTATATCTTGGACCACATCCAGTACCTTAACAGATATTTTAAGTTTACTCAAATGCATCTAGTTCGCACAATGGGCTAGATTACGAGTGGATCGCTCACTGTTATGCTTGAGTGAAAAGATATTTATCACAGGTGTTTCTGGCATCAGGTGTTTCGTTCATATTACAAGTTCAAAGTAAACGCGATTGCTTGAGTGCAATTGAAGTTAACAGACTTTAGGTTAGCGTTTTCTCAGAGTTCTGGTTAACTGTTTCGCTAAACAAAAAAGTGTCACAAAACACATCAAAAATACATTACAAAGTACATTTACACTCATAATAACTATCTTATAAAAATTATTTAAAAAAAATATTGCACAAAAAAGTTATAAAGGCTCAAAGATATGAGGTCTCAGGTGTTAGAAAAAAAAACAGACAAAGGGCTTTAACAAAGAGATACATACATACACATATCTAAGCATGTATATGTATGTATGTATGTAAATATATATATGTATTTATATGTATATATATGTGTTTACAGACATATATACACAAATAAACACATAAATACATTTGAACACATATATAGCCATATATACAGTATATATAAGTGCATTGGAGCCCTTTGCAGTTAAGTAGATGAAAATGTGTAAAAGCCTATTTATGTATTATTCATATTTAATAAAGTGTTATACTGTGTATTTACTATAAATATTTCACATTCCTATGTTCTGCACATAGTAGAATATGTTCTATATAATAGAAGTGTATTTATGAATAAATAAAACATATTCTGCTATGTGCAGCACATTGAAATGTGAAATATTCATATTTTCATGTGGGGTTAGCGCACTTGAGAATATGCATTCGGGTTTACATGCGATTAGGGTGTTTTTTCACAAACTTTTTATGCTCCATTAACTTCTATGGGTTAATACGTTATCGCGCTTATGATATTCTAACTTCGGCTTTTTACACGCGTTGAGTTAGAGTGAGAGCTAAAACTGTTTACTTTCAACTTATAAAACGAGTGAAAACCCGACGCATGCAAAAAGCTTACTTCTAGCGCAGTTACCACTTAAGCGGGAGCGTTAAATAGGGCTCTACTTGTAATCTAGTCCTACCACTTCTTACAGATTTCAATTTATTTTTTTAAACCCTCCCTCCATTCTAGTGTCTGTGTTTTACTAATGCAGGGTGTTGTATGCATTCTGCCCTCCTAGGGACTAAACAGCTAAGACGTTGTTGAAGCTTTAGTCTACATCTTCATTGCTGAGAGTCACAGTGTGTGTCAAGTCCTGCAAGTGCCCTTCTTTTTTTATTGATGACAGATTCACATTGATGAGAGTGTGTAATTTGACTCTGGCAACATATGCACCTACTTGCATTTTGGAGCACATGTCAACTTTGACAATACTCTGTCCCCAGCTCAGCAGTATCTTTTCTTTCCTTGTTTCTGCTTGTCTCTCAGTTCCAACCTATTAAGTTTGTTTTTGTACCCTGATCCCTAACCTATCTCTTGAATCCTAACATTGAGGGTTTTTTATGCAAAAGTAAAAGAAAGGGCAATGATATATATTCATATGTCAAAGAATGGCAAGGCCGCACCAATGCAATTTTAAACATACTTGTATTTATTGTGAAAACAAAAATAAAAAACACCACTTTATAGAAACATTTATAGCAACATTTCACACCATATATATTCAATAAAGAACAAAAGTGACAAAATCCAATTGCTGTCACTGTGCACAGTTATGTGGAAACTCTTAGTGCTAATTGCACGCTACCCAGCTAATTGAACTAAAAAGTTTTTTCAGCAGTTTTAGGAGCACTTAGTGACGAAGCACCCTCCAGATAGGATAGAGGGCACAAATTAACGAAAATTAAACGTCCACTTCTAATACCTATACTTTGGTAAATTAGATTTAGATCAGTCCCAAGGTATTATACTTTGATGCAAAGGATCTTATCATAACGATCTTAATACCACTTGCGAAAGTACCTTTTATCTGATCCAATCAACCAGTGTTAAAGGAATCTCCCCGTCATTTAGCACACTTGTTGCTTAACTTTAAAGTACCCAGGCGTCTCAAGTAACAGCTAGCCAAAGCTCATTGTTCGCCAACAAAGTTTCAATTCCAGTGCAAGGTATCCAGGTGATTTGTGGTCATTACATTAATATTACCCTTTGGTTTGAATTCACAGCTGCTGTTTGCAACAAAAGATGTGATTTAGCACATGTAGATTCCAGCGTGTGAGGTCTTCACCAAACTAACACCATGTGTGTTTTGCCAGATGACGCGTTTCACCCCTCCCACTCTGGGATTTGGCCAGGGCTTTGTCAGATCTCTGTCAATGAGCCTGAATGGCTCTTTTATAGTGTCCATAGCGATTCCACTTAAAGCTGTATTACATTTTGTTAATGACTATATACAACCTTGTTATATTTTATTAGTTTGGAACTATACTTTGAAAAAGGCAACAGCATAACTACAAATCATCTATTTTATCAATCACTTTTTTTATTTTCACAACCTATATGTTATACACATGACAATTTCTTATCAGATGATAATACAATTCATTTTATACAATATTTGAAACTTTTAGAAGGAGGACAGGCGAGGCGGGAGGGGGAGACACAAGGGGAGGTATAGAGTATCACAGACAGAGAGGGAAAGGCAGTAGCAGGAGACCCAGAGGGGGGTGGGGCAACAGAATTTTGACGAGGAATCAGAGGAGACAACCTCGTTACTAGGCCCACACCCAACCTCTAAGGACAAATTAACAGTAGAAAAATTGTCAAATTTTAAACTGACAACTGTGGTGGCAGCGTTGGGGTGGGATGAAGTGATCCCAAGGTAAGTCGAATGGTGTTATTGTTTTTTATACATATATAATCCCTTCACTTATTTCTGGGGTCCACAAAATATCCCATCTTATTTGTATGTAGGGGTAAAAAATAATTTGGTATTATAGTCTAAGGTAGACTAAAGGTCTTATGGTAAGACCCGGTTTTATGGTTTAACATTTCTTGGGTAGAAATATAGGAAAATATTGGGTTCTGACTGGAAACACTGGTTACCTGAATTCAGGCTTTTTGTGGACATGTGCTCTATCATTTTTTGTGTTTATTGGGTTGCTTAATTGACGTGATGATGATATGTATATCTCTAATTCTGTATACCTAGTTTTTAGTGCTTTATTTTTCATAAAGTTGTTTTTTGTACTAATCTGTTTATGTGTAAAGTTATAAAAATTTACCCTTATGCACAATTAAGCATTTTTAGAAAAAAGAAAGAAACATTTTTTTTGTAGGTATTCAGCACAACCAAGATAAATATATTTTGGGTTTTTTTGTTGTTTTTTTTTGCAAAAGGATAGATTACTAATTTGCTGTTACTTGTTGCTTGCTATTTGATATTGTGCTGCTGCTTATGAAATAAGTGTTGTTGCATATATGATAAGTTAAGAGATGAGAATGGGAAAATCCCAGTCTAAAGATTTTCCATCACCAAGACCAGGGGAGACTTGTAAAGATTATGTGGGGAGGGTATCACCTAATGAATATTCATTTGTTATCCCTTGGGTGGACCAAATAGCTGGATGGACAGAGGCCATGAGGAGCTCTGATCCGTTTCCTAGAGATGGGGATAATGATAAATTTCATAAGAATATGGTAAAAGGGCTGTGTCTAGGTGATGAAAAGGCTTTTCCTTGGTATAAGGGTGATCCTGGCTGGGATATGGAATATATACGAGAAAGGGTGGTGAAAATTGGTTAGCAGTTGCCCCATATTGGCAGGACACTAACACTAAAGGGAATAAAAAGGGACACAAGGAAGTGCATAGACAAGTAATATATATGCGTCCCCCAGTTCCATCTCAGGTACAGCCTCTACTGCCATCATATAACAAATTATACCCTAGTTTAGTGACCCCCTCAGACGATGAACTACAAACTATTGCAGTAGCAACCCTTCAGTCAAGGCAAAATAATTCAAATACCTCAGTGATTTCTGATTCTTCTTCAACCTCTACTATCCCTAATACTCTCCCTTATCCCCCTTCTACACCACTAACACCACCCTCTAACTCCTCTATCCCACCCCTTTTCCCACCTCTACCTTCCTACTATCCCTAAAAATCTTCCTATACCACTAACACCACCCTCTAACTCCTCTACCCCACTCCTTTACCCACCTCTACCTTCTGATGAAAGTAGTTCTTCTCTCCTCTCACCTAACTTACCACTTGTGTCCCCACTACCCCCATCCCATCCTGTATCTCTCACACGCCCTCCTATATCACCTCCTTTAATGCCTTTAACAAGAGCACAGGCTACAGAGTTGAGGAGATATCAGAGACAGAAAAGGGATTCATATATTAAAATAGAGGAGGAAGATGAGGAATTACTTTGTCAAATCCTTTTTCTTACTATAGGTGATCAACTTATAATTAAACCTTTGACACCTAGTGAGTTACGTGAAATTACTAAGGGGGCACCTAACCCTCGACAACATCCATCTGCATGAATTCAATATTTAAAGAGTATGTTAGAGGGACAGAACATGACACAACCAGACATACATATTATTATAGATGCACTATTAGACCATGACACTGAATCAGGGTGTGATTGGGAAAGGGTTAAAACCATTAATGAAATTGATACTGATACATCTACAAGGTATTCATTAAATAATCCTGTATTAAGAGCAGCTATGTGGGAAGAATTGTCTGTAGAAATGCATAGAGTATGGAAGGATAAACAGAGTATGTCAATTGAATTAAGTTGCAAACAAGGTCAGAAAGAAACATTGGTTGAATTTGTTAAACGCTTTTATAAATGCTGGAAGGAGGAGGCTGGAATGGAATCAGATAATGCAATGGGCTCTTTAAAAGTTCAGACTTGCATAGGCTTGCATAGACTTGCATAGGGAATATGCAGCCTCAACTTTCTTTGTTGGTAAAACAGCTTGTCTCTGAATGGCCAGAATTAAAACCAGGGGAATTCTTGAAAAGAATTCATGAAAAAGAGGGGGCAGGCTGTTTTGACATCAAGAAATTAGAGGGAAAAAATGTTGCTTTTTATCAAAAGCAAGGGTTGCAGCATTGTGACCCATTCCAAGCCAGAGAAAGAGATAATACAGGAGGTTATAGAATGTATGGGAGAGGACGAGGTAGAGGTAGGGGACGAGGAAGGGGTAATTATAATTGCAATAGAACACAGTGTTTTAATTGTGGGGAGCAGGGTCACTGGAAAAATGAATGCCCAAACCCCCCCAGTAATTCAGGCCCCCCTTACAGTCCCTGACAATGGAACAGACAGCTTACATCCCCCAACCCCCTGCACTTACAGACGCACCCAGACATAACATACAATGGCCATAGGGGTGCCTAGAAGGTAGCGCTCCAATTTTTCCAGCGGTGTTCACAATTTATCACGAGCAATCATACGTGGTCCTAGAGGTGGAGGGTCAACCCCTTCCTTTTCTGGTAGACACAGGAGCAACATGCTCTGCTTTATGCTCGGATATGTATGGGGGCACTACTGGAGAAACTGAACCTTTTTTAGGGATTAATGGAGTGCTGACTCAGACTCGCATCACACCAATGCTTGAAGTCAGGGTACCTAGTACTGGCCAATACATATTTCACCCATTTCATATCATAACAGGGTGCCCCTTGAACCTTTTGGGTCGGGATCTTATGGGTCCTTTGGGGGTAAATGTTAATGTCACTAAAAAGGGTGGGTTAGGTGTAAGCATGGGATCTACTAATTTAAGTTTTTACAATGACTTATTGAGTGAAGTCCCACCTTCAGTGTGGGCATCCTCTAAGTTGGATGTGGGGTTGATTAAATGTACCCCATACAAGGCTAGGTTGAAACCTGATACTACCCCAGTATACATAAACCAATATCCATTATCTAAGGAGAAAATAGAGGGTATTAAACCTGTGATAGAGGAATTCCTTGATAAAGGAATTCTTCGTCCATTGGTTTCCCCCTATAATACTCCAATAAACCCAATACCAAAGAAAGATAATGAATATAGACTGGTACAGGACTTAAGGGCTATTAATGATATAGTAATACCTATTGCCCCTATTGTCCCTGATGTTACAACCTTACTTACAGCCATTCCACATGACGCCTGTATATTCACAGTAAATGATTTAGCTAATGCATTTTTCTCTGTCCCATTGGACCCTGAGACACAATTACTTATGGCTTTTTATTATGGTCGGCGGCAGCTAGCGTGGGCCTGCCTCCCTCAAGGCTATGTGTCATCACCCGCGGTTTATTCGCTGGTGCTCCAACATACCTTGCGGTCATGGACACCCATCCAAGGTTCTGTCCTCCTTCAGTACGTCGATGACCTACTGTTGTGTAATCCTAGTCAGGAGGCAAATACAGCAGACACCATTAGTCTGCTTAAGCACCTTGCTGCTGAAGGTCACAAAATAGCTAAACATAAATTGCAAGTAGGAATGAAAGAAGTGGAATACTTGGGTTTTGTACTTTCCCATGGTCACAGGTCCATTAGTTCCAAACGCATACAAGCTATACAAAGGGTCCCTAAACCAAACACTAGAAAGGAAATGCTCACCTTTTTAGGCATGATTAATTATTGCAGACAATGGATTCCTGAATGCTCCCATCATGATTCCATACTAAGACAGGCCACATTAGGGGACAGCCCAGAACGCATACAATGGACCACAGACATGACTAAATCTTACATTGCACTCAAAACCAGCATTATCAGTGCCCCTGCCTTAGGACTACCTGATTATTGTAAACCATTTCATTTGTATGTGAGGGACAACTGTAAAACCATGGCTGCTGTCTGTGCCCAAGAGCATGGTGGAGGCAATATGTGCCCCGTAGCTTTCTTTTCCAAAATAGTCCCAGTACCGGTACAGGGGATGCCGGCGTGTCTCCGACCATTGGCGGCATGCGCCATGGCTGTAGAGATGGTTGAAACAATTACACTAGGTCACTCTGTAGTATTACATACAAGTCACCAAGTCTTATACCTTGTAAAAAATGTAACCACTCAACACATGACAGCCCAAAGACTTTCTGGTTATGAATGTATATTGTTAAATAATACAAATTTGACTATTAAATATAGCAATAGTAACTCTGGCCCAGCCCAGATTCTAAATGCCCTACTTTTAGGCTCACAAGACCTGGAAACTGACCATGACTGTTTAGAGGTAATACATTACATTACTACACCACGACCTGACTTAATTGACAAACCTTTTGACCATGCAGATAATGTATTTGTAGATGGTTCTTGTTCTCGACCTAGTGATGGGATTTACAAGACAGGGTATGTTGTCGTGCAGTTACCAGACATTGTACTGGATGCAGGCCCAATAGCTTACCCTTCTGCTCAGGCTGCAGAATTAATAGCATTTACAAAAGCATGCAAGATGTTTAAGGATAAATCTGTTAATATTTACACTGACTCTCGCTATGCTTTTGGGGTTGTGCATGATTTTGGAATGATATGGAAACAACGTGGGTTTGTCTCAGCAGATGGTAAGACCATCTCTAATACCGATCTCATTAATGACATTTTAAAGGCCATACAACTCCCAAAAGACATAGCGATCATTCATTGCCGTGCACACACACATAGAACTGACCCTATTTCCCTGGGTAATGCGCTGGCAGATAGAGTTGCTAAAGAAGCTGCTAATGCTTCACATACATCTGGACCATCTGTCCTGATGTATGCTGTTTTAGCCCCACCTTCATGTCCTACAGACCACATGTTTCTTGAACTCCAGGGACATGCCACCAAGGGTGACATGTCTTTCTGGAACACTAATGGGTTAACTTTAGATGAGAATGTTTTTTTTCCAAAGAAGGGAATGTGGGCATACCAGAAAGCAGTGCACCACTTTTTATAGCACAGGCCCATGGCGTAGAGGGATAGTAGAAAGAATGAATCGTACTATTAAGGAAAAACTTTTAAAGGCAACAGCAGGCACATGGATTAAATGGCAACAGTATTTACCTGCAATTTTAGCAGAAATTCGTATGACCCCCAAATCGGACAACCAGGTTGTCCCCATTTGAGGTCCTAATGGGTAGACCATTCTCAACTCCATGGGTTAGAGGCCCACTTATCATTAAAAATGGTGATTTAGAGTGTATTAAGGAACAGTATGTAAAGCATTTGATCGATAAGTTGAATGGCATCTATGGTGATGTATCTTCTCGTTTACCTCTTCCTGCACATCTGCCTGGAGATCTGATCTGCATTCGACAGCTGAATAGATCCAAGAAAGGAGGTTTCCCATTCAGCAAACCTGTGACTGTGATAGCTGTGACCAGGACTGCAGTACTGACTGATGACAGGGACATCTGGATACATGCTTCACGAGTCAAGCTCTGTCCAAAGAGTGGAGAAGCGAGTGACAAGGTATCGGTCACCTCTCATAAAGACACAGAAGAAGAGTGTGCCCAGGACTGGGCACGCCTCATAAAGATACAGGCAACAGACGCCGTGGACAGTATTCCAGAACCCCACACTCAGCATCCTGTTCCACCCACCACAACACCAGATCTTTCAACAGTAGTTTTTGCACCGTGGGTAAAAGAGGACATTGAAAATACCCTGGACACCAAATCAGCTACCAACAGTATGGACAGTGTTTCAACACCTTCTGACCAGCACTCCTCTGAGCACTTATAGTACTCCTGATTTTTTTGTGTGTGAACAATATTTCTATATATTTGGTGTTACTAATACTAGAGGTTAACAACAGGAAGGAGGGGGGAAAGACACAAAACACACCACAGACACGCTTTTATTACCTATTAGTCTATTCAATGAACTCTGATTCCTCCCCGACTACCCTACATCCAGCCTTTAATTTGACAGACTTTGATATAATCCCTCACATATTTTTAATTCCTAAAAACCCTCCCTCAGAGATCCCAACAAGACATATAGAAGCCACTACTTCAGCTGCACTCACCAAGTGTCTAAGAAATAGAGAGAAAGGAGTGAGGGGGTCCGCAAGCGCTGCTGGGAAAAAGGTTAGACCTAATTTAGAGGGAGAGGGGAATGACCTTAGTTGTCAAGAGTATTGTGTTAAACTGAATGAGCTACTTACCCAGGCCCAATATAATTGTTGTATTTTAAAAGCACAAAGGGACTGGCTGCTGAATGAGTTAGGAGAAAGCCAAGGGTTTAATAGAATACTTGCACATACATTGAAGGAACATACTTGTATTTGCCCTTTAATTCAGTGTCCAGAACTAATTCAGTCTCCAGAACTCACTGCTACTGATTTGTCTCCATCCCGCCCGGTTGCCCCAATAACTCCTAGCACCCCGGGTATACCTGTTACTGTAATAACTGAACCTCCCAGCACTCCTACCTTTTTTGGGCTATATTAACAGCAATATCCTCCCACCAACCACAATATTACCTACCTCATCCAATAAGCTCTGAGCCCTCTGTTATTCTACCTCATAAATCTCCCACTCCCAGTTTGCTGGAAACTCCTTCCCCAAGTGTACCTCACGAGGCCCCTTCACCTAGAGTGTGTCACACAGTACATTCCCCTGGTTTAACAGATCTCTTTATTACCCCATACATTTTAGTTGCAAATACCATACAAAAACCTGTAACAGTAAATACTATACAAAAACCTGTAACAGCAAGTACTTTAGATAAAAAGAGCAAGCAGGAATTGGGGGACAAAGACGCTGCTAAGGAGGAGCTTAGATGCAAGGTGCGCAGGGAAAATAGTAATCATCATTCACAAAATTACCGCAATAGATTAAGAGAACAGGCTGCCAGGTGTTCAGCTTTAGAGGCACAAAGAGACTCATTGATAAAGGAGATAGAGGAGTTCCAGGGTTTTAGTAAGGCACTTAAACGAACATTAGATGAACATTTGTGAGTTTGTCCATTAACTAAGTGTTCAGAACTAACTGCTATTGACCTATCTATACCCCGACCAGTAACAATCCTTGTTGATCTATCTACACCGCATACAGTAGCTAGTAACATATCTACTTCTATTGACAGTTTCAACACTCTGAGCAACACTGATACAGTTGGCAAGGGTAGGGAATAGAAGGGTAACTCACATACGGCTAGATTTAGAGTTTTGTCGGTAACGACCTACGTAGCTAACGCTGGCTTTTTTCTGGCCGCACCTTTTAAATAACTCTGGTATTGAGAGTCCACAGAATGGCTGCGTTAGGCTCCAAAAAAGGAGCGTAGAGCATATTTAACGCAACTTCAACTCTCGATACCAGAGTTGCTTACGGACGCGGCCAGCTTCAAAAACGTGCTCGTGCATGATTCCCCCATAGGAAACAATGGGGCTGTTTGAGCTGAAAAAAAACCTAACACCTGCAAAAAAGCTGCGTTCAGCTCCTAACGCAGCCCCATTGTTTGCTATGGGGAAACACTTCCTACGTCTGCACCTAACATGTACCCCGAGTCTAAACACCCCTAACCTTACACTTATTAACCCCTAATCTGTCGCCCCCGCTATCGCTGACCCCTGCATATTATTATTAACCCCTAATCAGCCGCTCCGTAAACCGCCGCTACTTACATTATCCCTATGTACCCCTACTCTGCTGTCCCTAACACCGCCGACCCCTATATTATATTTATTAACCCCTAATCTGCCCCCCACAACGTCGCCTCCACCTGCCTACACTTATTAACCCCTAATCTGCCGACCGGACCGCACCGCTATTATAATAAAGTTATTAACCCCTAATCCGCCTCACTTACCCTATCATAAATAGTATTAACCCCTAATCTGCCCTCCCTAACATCGCCGACACCTAACTTCAAACATTAACCCCTAATCTGCCGACTGGAGCTCACCGCTATTCTAATAAATGTATTAACCCCTAAAGCTAAGTCTAACCCTAACACTAACAACCCCCTAACTTAAATATAATTTAAATATAACGAAATTAATTAACTCTTATTAAATAAATTATTCCTATTTAAAGCTAAATACTTACCTGTAAAATAAATCCTAATATAGCTACAATATAAATTATAATTATATTATAGCTATTTTAGGATTAATATTTATTTTACAGGTAACTTTGTATTTATTTTAACCAGGTACAATAGCTATTAAATAGTTAAGAACTATTTAATAGCTAACATAGTTAAAATAATTACAAAATTACCTGTAAAATAAATCCTAACCTAAGTTACAATTAAACCTAACACTACACTATCAATAAATTAATTAAATAAAATACCTACAATTACCTACAATTAAACCTAACACTACACTATCAATAAATTAATTAAATACAATATCTACAAATAAATACAATGAAATAAACTAACTAAAGTACAAAAAATAAAAAAGAACTAAGTTACAAAAAATAAAAAAATATTTACAAACATCAGAAAAATATTACAACAATTTTAAACTAATTACACCTACTCTAAGCCCCCTAATAAAATAACAAAGACCCCCAAAATAAAAAAATGCCCTACCCTATTCTAAATTACTGAAGTTCAAAGCTCTTTTACCTTACCAGCCCTGAACAGGGCCCTTTGCGGAGCATGCCCCAAAGAATTCAGCTCTTTTGCCTGTAAAAAAAAAACATACAATACCCACCACCCACATACCCCTAATCTAACCCAAACCCCCCTTAAATAAACCTAACACTAAGCCCCTGAAGATCTTCCTACCTTGTCTTCACCATGCCAGGTATCACCGATCGTTCCAGGCTCCGAAATCTTCATCTAAGCCCAAGCGGGGGCTAGACATCCATCATCCGACGGCTGAAGAAGTCCAGAAGAGGCTCCAAAGTCTTCATCTGTATGTTGTTATATTATTAACACACAGAATTTTTAACTTTACAGATTTTTTTTGGGGGGGGGCTCCTCCAAAAACATTCCATGATGAGGTTTGCCACATTATTAAGCAAAGTGCTGACCCTATTCAATTGGTTGATGATAAATCCAAAACATTACTATTAGACATACAGTATGGTCTATATACTTATCATATTAACATGTCTCATTGGGATGTTTGTAATACTTACCCTGAATGTGATGATACTGTAAAATATTTGAAGAAGGGATCTGATTTTTGGTTATCTAAAAGAACTACTTGGTTTGAGGAAAAACATAAAACCAGAGTAAAAAGAGCATGGTATGATACCTTGTTAGGAGGAATAGGTACAGCAACAGGATTCCTGAATTCTATAGATATTGAAACACTGAGTACCAGAATAAGCAATTTGGCAACAACAGGGATGAAAGGAGCAGACCAATCATATACACAAGCAGTTATTTTGAATAATTTGGTACATGAACACTTTAAAGAACAAGTAAAACTTATATCTCACTTAATTAACAACAAGAACAATATAACTTTAGCATTTAGAAAGCGTAATAATGTTACTAATTTGGTTTTGGGATGTATTACATTACAACAAGAAATGTACTCTAATGCTAAATTATTGATACACGGCTAGATTTAGAGTTTTGTCGGTAACGACCCGCGTAGCTAACGCTGGCTTTTTTCTGGCCGCACCTTTAAAATAACTCTGGTATTGAGAGTCCACAGAATGGCTGCGTTAGGCTCCAAAAAAGGAGCGTAGAGCATATTTAACGCAACTTCAACTCTCGATACCAGAGTTGCTTACGGACGCGGCCAGCCTCAAAAACGTGCTCGTGCACGATTCCCCCATAGGAAACAATGGGGCTGTTTGAGCTGAAAAAAAACCTAACACCTGCAAAAAAGCAGCGTTCAGCTCCTAACGCAGCCCCATTGTTGTCTATGGGGAAACACTTCCTACGTCTGCACCTAACACTCTAACATGTACCCCGAGTCTAAACACCCCTAACCTTACACTTATTAACCCCTAATCTGCCGCCCCCGCTATCGCTGACCCCTGCATATTATTTTTAACCCCTAATCTGCCGCTCCGTAAACGCCGCTACTTACATTATCCCTATGTACCCCTAATCTGCTGCCCCTAACACCGCCGACCCCTATATTATATTTATTAACCCCTAATCTGCCCCCCACAACGTCGCCTCCACCTAACTACACTTATTAACCCCTAATCTACCGACCGGACCTGAGCGCTACTATAATAAATGTATTAACCCCTAATCCGCCTCACTCCCACCTCAATAACCCTATAATAAATAGTATTAACCCCTAATCTGCCCTCCCTAACATCGCCGACACCTAACTTCAAACATTAACCCCTAATCTGCTGACTGGAGCTCACCGCTATTCTAATAAATTTATTAACCCCTAAAGCTAAGTCTAACCCTAACACTAACACCCCCCTAAGTTAAATATAATTTAAATCTAACAAAATAAATTAACTCTTATTAAATAAATTATTCCTATTTAAAGCTAAATACTTACCTGTAAAATAAATCCTAATATAGCTACAATAAAAATTATATTTATATTATAGCTATTTTAGGATTTATATTTATTTTACAGGTAACTTTGTATTTATTTTAACCAGGTACAATAGCTAAAATAGTTAAAATAGTTACAAAATTACCTGTAAAATAAATCCTAACCTAAGTTACAATTAAACCTAACACTACACTATCAATAAATTAATTAAATAAAATACCTACAATTACCTACAATTAAACCTAACACTGCACTATCAATACATTAATTAAATACAATATCTACAAATAAATACAATTAAATAAACTAACTAAAGTACAAAAAATAAAAAAGAACTAAGTTACAAAAAATAAAAAAATATTTACAAACATCAGAAAAATATTACAACAATTTTAAACTAATTACACCTACTCTAAGCCCCCTAATAAAATAACAAAGACCCCCAAAATAAAAAAATGCCCTACCCTATTCTAAATTACTAAAGTTCAAAGCTCTTTTACCTTACCAGCCCTAAACAGGGCCCTTTGCGGGGCATGCCCCAAAGAATTCAGCTCTTTTGCCTGTAAAAAAAACACATACAATACCCCCCCAACATTACAACCCACCACCCACATACCCCTAATCTAACCCAAACCCCCCTTAAATAAACCTAACACTAAGCCACTGAAGATCTTCCTACCTTATCTTCACCATACCAGGTTCACCGATCGATCCAGAAGAGCTCCTCCGATGTCCTGATCCAAGCCCAAGCAGGGGGCTGAAGATGTCCATGATCCGGCTGAAGTCATCATCCAAGCGGGAGCTGAAGAGGTCCATGATCCGGCTGAAGTCATCATCCAAGCGGGAGCTGAAGAGGTCCATGATCCGGCTGAAGTCTTCTATTAACGGCATCTTCAATCTTCTTTCTTCCGGATCCATCTTGAAGACCTCCGACGCGGAACATCCTGCTGGCCCGACGGACTACCGACGAATGAAGGCTCCTTTAAGGGACGTCATCCAAGATGACGTCCCTCGAATTCCGATTGGCTGATAGGATTCTCTCAGCCAATCGGAATTAAGGTAGGAAAATTCTGATTGGCTGATGGAATCAGCCAATCAGAATCAAGTTCAATCCGATTGGCTGATCCGATCAGCCAATCAGATTGAGCTCGCATTCTATTGGCTGTTCCGATCAGCCAATAGAATGCGAGCTCAATCTGATTGGCTGATCGGATCGGCCAATCGGATTGAACTTGATTCTGATTGGCTGATTCCATCAGCCAACCAGAATTTTCCTACCTTAATTCTGATTGGCTGATAGAATCCTATCAGCCAATCGGAATTCGAGGGACGCCATCTTGGATGACGTCCCTTAAAGGAGCCTTCATTCGTCGGTAGTCCGTCGGGCCAGCAGGATGTTCCGCGTCGGAGGTCTTCAAGATGGATCCGGAAGAAAGAAGATTGAAGATGCCGTTGATAGAAGACTTCAGCCGGATCATGGACCTCTTCAGCTCCCGCTTGGATGATGACTTCAGCCGGATCATGGACCTCTTCAGCTCCCGCTTGGATGATGACTTCAGCCGGATCATGGACATCTTCAGCCCCCTGCTTGGCCTTGGATCAGGACATCGGAGGAGCTCTTCTGGATCGATCGGTGAACCTGGTATGGTGAAGATAAGGTAGGAAGATCTTCAGGGGCTTAGTGTTAGGTTTATTTAAGGGGGTTTTGGGTTAGATTAGGGGTATGTGGGTGGTGGGTTGTAATTTTGGGGGGAAGGGTATTGTATTTGTTTTTTTTACAGGCAAAAGAGCTGAATTCTTTGGGGCATGCCCCGCAAAGGGACCTGTTCAGGGCTGGTAAGGTAAAAGAGCTTTGAACTTTAGTAATTTAGAATAGGATAGGGCATTTTTTTATTTTGGGGGTCTTTGTTATTTTATTAGGGGGCTTAGAGTAGGTGTAATTAGTTTAAAATTCTTGTAATATTTTTCTGATGTTTGTAAATATTTTTTTATTTTTTGTAACTTAGTTCTTTTTTATTTTTTGTACTTTAGTTAGTTTATTTAATTGTATTTATTTGTAGATATTGTATTTAATTAATGTATTGATAGTGTAGTGTTAGGTTTAATTGTAGGTAATTGTAGGTATTTTATTTAATTTATTGATAGTGTAGTGTTAGGTTTAATTGTAACTTAGGTTAGGATTTATTTTACAGGTAATTTTGTAATTATTTTAACTATTTTAGCTATTAAATAGTTCTTAACTATTTAATAGCTATTGTACCTGGTTAAAATAAATACAAAGTTACCTGTAAAATAAATATAAATCCTAAAATAGCTATAATATAAATATAATTTATATTGTAGCTATATTAGGATTTATTTTACAGGTAAGTATTTAGCTTTAAATAGGAATAATTTATTTAATAAGAGTTAATTTATTTTGTTAGATTTAAATTATATTTAATTTAGGGGGGTGTTAGTGTTAGGGTTAGACTTAGCTTTAGGGGTTAATAAATTTATTAGAATAGCGTAGAGCTCCAGTCGACAGATTAGGGGTTAATATTTGAAGTTAGGTGTCGGCGATGTTAGGGAGGGCAGATTAGGGGTTAATACTATTTATTATAGGGTTAGTGAGGCGGGAGTGAGGCGGATTAGGGGTTAATAACTTTATTATAGTAGCGGTGCGGTCCGCTCGGCAGATTAGGGGTTAATAAGTGTAGGCAGGTGGAGGCGACGTTGTGGGGGGCAGATTAGGGGTTAATAAATATAATATAGGGGTCGGCGGTGTTAGGGGCAGCAGATTAGGGGTACATAAGTATAACGTAGGTGGCGGTCGGCAGATTAGGGGTTAAAAATATTTAATCAAGTGGCGGCGATGTGGGGGGACCTCGGTTTAGGGGTACATAGGTAGTTTATGGGTGTTAGTGTACTTTAGAGCACAGTAGTTAAAAGCTACTTCAGTCCCGACTCTAAATACCAGAGTTAGAAAGATCCCATTGAAAAGATAGGATACGCAATTGACGTAAGGGGATCTGCGGTATGGAAAAGTCGCGGCTGAAAAGTGAGCGTTAGACCCTTTCCTGACTGACTCCAAATACCGGCGGTAGCCTAAAACCAGCGTTAGGAGCCTCTAACGCTGGTTTTCACGGCTACCGCCAAACTCCAAATCTAGGCCACAGTCTTTAAGTTAACACCACTGGCCTTGGGAATTAATGATTCCGGAACAGCTAAAATTTGCATTACCATATATGAATTTATGGGTTGTAGAATACTTGGGACACAATGACAGTGTTTGCTATTTTTCTATATTAGCACCTATCCACGGAAGAAAGATAGATGTACTATCAGCCTATGAGATAGGCTGGGTCTCTGATAATAAGTGGATTACACATCATTTAGGTAAAGAAAATGTAGTTATATCTCAAAGTACTCCAAACATTTAAATACTTAGGACTGATCATTGTGTTACAAAAGGCAATGTTATATTATGCACGCCAGGTTCTTATACCATCACCAGTCAATCAGGATGGTGTTGGGAAAATGGTGTGTGTAAAATTGAAGTGAGCGCAATCCCTACTCATCCAGGTTGGGTTCTACATGGAGGTAGAGTTTGTTGGCATCAGACAGATGGTATAGCTACTATACATGAAAAAAACTGTTCAGTAACAACAATCCTAGCTAAAGGTACTTACTGTACACATAGACCCATTATTCAAGCTACTCTATACTCTGAATGATCAGGAACATATTTTACTTTGACTCCATCTGTTTTGGTTAGGAAGCATGGGTTATTTGAGTATAATAAAAGACAATTAAATGCAAAAATGATTGGTTTTGGCAAGGAGTTAATTGATGGTATTGGAAATAACAAAGAATTAGAACACATTATCCAGGAACACAAGGATTTTAGTGATAAGGCTACAATTCAGTTAAAGTTTGTTAAAAAAACAATTATTGGAAGTTGAAAATGATTTTCAGAAACATGCACTTGGATGGTGGGACAGATAGTTTGGAAAAGGATCCATAGACATATGGTCAGGTGTATGACACTGGTTACTGCATCCATTTGTGTTCATATTACTTTTCTTCCTCATACTTTTTACCTTACTTATAACTGTTTGCTGTAGAACTAGGATAATGTATAATCGGATAGCAGATTTAGAATGCAGACATTCATTGTTGAATCAAAGGATAAATAGCAGATTACCACATGAATATCAGAATAGCCAATATCAACCTATGGTTGCAAACACAGGTAGTTATTATGAGCCTATAAGACCAACAGTTAGTGATCACGTGCGTGATCAAAGAGGGGAATTAAGGGATATATTATTATTGCCCCTCACTGTGCCTTTTACAGTCATACTTACTGTAGCTTTAATTCATAATATTGTTGGGAATTAAATTCTTGGATGGTTCCTTTTTTTGTCAGTATATTTATGAAAATCTTAGTAGTGCTCTCCAAATAATATATCAGCTTATGGCAGGGTTATAACACAATACAAATATTAATTATCCTCAAAATAGAAACCCTTAATCAACATGCATCTACTAGAAATCATACAATTAATATAAATATCTGAATTCTTTTATTTAGTTAATATCCATGAACATTTTTGAAATATATTTGTAATAAAAGGAATATGAAATAATATTATATGCGCTTGAAAACTATTTAAGATATGCTATCCTTCTTATAAAACCCAGAAAAATATACCTTCACAATTCAGCCTTATTTACAAATAGCCTTTTATTTAGTTAACACAATGGGACTAAAAACCTTTAACATCCAAGCAGTACAATTCTAAACTGTGCTTATAAACAATAGGATAATATATATATATTCTGCTATTTAACTGTAATTTATCCTAATACAATATTAATTTACAATATCAGAACTTACACAGATGAGTTACTTAGCCAACCAGATACAGGTTTAAACAATATATATAGGCTGTGACTACCAATTTAAAATACAATTTATTTCTCTGACTCTGCCAGACCCAGCAACAATGAATGCTTATTTTAAATTGTTTTTTGCATACAAACAGGCCAGCTAAGAACTATCCAAAACAATGACACACAGTTTAAAAGTACAATCTGCTTACTATAATTTAACTGTAGTGACTATGCATATAACGTATCTTATCAATAACCTTGTATACATTACCAAATAAACAGCAATCCAGTTTCCAATGTTTCTCAACAGATCCAATTTCACCTCAGAAATTCAAAATTGGGGTTATTGCATATGGAGTCCAACAGTAGTTGTGTGCTTTAATAATAACCACAGTAGTTATTCCTTCAGAATTAGCCAGCAACCTCCTTATCAGTCTCTATGCTGGGGTTTAAATCATCTGATCTCACCCCTCCCCTTTTTTTGATTATTATCAGTCATTGGTGAGTATTGGAAACGCCCACGGAGCCTTGTCTCGGATTGGTTCTTTGCAACTGAACATGGATTGGTTTATTTGGGAATGTGTTGCCAAGGAGATGCATCCCTGCAACAACCAATCATCTCATGGCTGCAATTCTCGCATCATAACACTGGGTGGCAGCATTACAAACAGACAGCACAAACAATGCAGCATGACAATACATACAAATTCATTTAACCAACATTTTTAGACAGTAAAATATTTCTTTAAACTATGTAATAACTGCCATAATTTCTTGTATTAATCTCTCCCAATATTAATTATAGGTGAAGCAGCATCAGATCAATTTCCTGATCGTTTTGATATGAAACATCATGTTTTATATTATTAACATTTTATTATATTAAGGCAATTTAATACTGCTAATTATTAGCTTAAAATGCATTATAATTTTATCAGTGTCCTGGTATTTCTATAGAAATAACAGCCTATTTTTATATTTCCAATAGTTCTGTCTGCATTGTGTTCTCTACGATCCATCTGAAAAATAGAAAATTTATGTTATATATATGCACTTCAAATATGGGATTATTAAAATGGCTATTTAATCTATACTAATTCTGAATTTATTTCCTATATAAATATCCCATGCAGCAATTATCTATTAATACAATGCGTTTATATTTATTATCATATAAAAGACTGTCACATATCCATTAAAAATATATATATTTTCTTATAATGCTGAAATGTATTTTACTTGCCTATAACATAGTTGTTTTGAAATCACAGTGTAAGCCATTTGCTTTCTCTATGTTATCCTAACCCCAGACGTATGTTTAACATCTTGTATATTCATTCCAGTGTTAGTAGCCACACAGCATGAGCCACTCAACAAATCTGTGCTATATATCAGTCCCTTTTGAAGAATGTTTGCATCTTTCACATCTCTTCAGACGGATCGGCATCTCCATTGGAGGAAGCCCATATATGGGCATGTATCCTGATCTAGGTATCAGAATGCTGTCTTTTAACATTGGTTCCCAGGCAATCACACAGATGGTTTCTGAAACTGTGTTAATTTTCAGTTCCTTGTGGCTATACAATTGCATAATTTAGCATATTGAGTGTGGGAGATCTCTTAGAAACAATCCTTTGTTCTACAAACAATGTGCACATCCACAGACTTATTAAATAAAGACAAATATACTTCTATATATTATTTAATAATATTTCAAATACCTTGACATTTTACTATAAAACATTTCATAATACTGTGGTTTTACTGTTAAAATGCAGGTTCCTCTTTTCTTATAAAATGATTTTAGAATTATTTTGTAATAATGCATTCTATGTAAAATCAAATGATTTACTGTAATTATGTGCTTTGTGAAAGTTGTGATTTTTCTGACTAGCATATATATTCATTATTGCTGATACAACTGAATGATCTGTATTTGCTGATATAACTGAATGATCTGTAACTGCTTAGAGTGACTGAATGATCTGCCCAGATGTTGGGAGATTCCAAATCACTTCTCTTTTTCATATCATAAAAGCCTTGTATAACGACCAATAAAAACGAGAAAATACTATGCAGCTGTCTTGTGTCTGTGTGCATTCTTAGTAATTCTCCAGGATCCTGCTGAAGGAAGGTGTACAGTTCATTTCAGTCAGAATCCTCGGCCGGAAATAAAACCCCTACAACAACAAGCCATACAGAAGTTCTAGAAAAGAGATTGTTCTTCTGCCCCCTCAACAGGTCTGGATAAGTTTGAGTTTATAAAGGACTTACATTTATTTGCTTGTAAGTTAACACTAAAAAGATATGAAGAGATAAAGGGGGTTAAAATGTTATTTTGGACTCAAAAGAAGATGTAGAAACATTACAAACCCCAGTATCATTAATGGATGAACAAGAGGAAGATTCATCTTCTCAAAGCACAGTGATAAGATCTGATTTAAAACCAAAATCCAAATACATGCCCTCCCTATCTATTGCCAGAGTGTGTCCACCTTTGTAAAATGTGTTGATGAAGATATTGAGCAAATTGTTTACACAGGTATAGTTGTGGATAATCTTACAAAAGACAAGCATCAAGAGAACTTACCAGTAATTCTGATATCATCATAAAACAATCCGACAAGGGCAGAAATGTAGTACTTATGGACCAAGATTTCTATATTAGACAGGTAAAACAACTGATAGATGATCCATTACAGTATGTGAAAGTAACTCAACAGACTTTTCATAAGTCTTGTGATGAGCTTGATTTTATGTTGAATGATGCAAGGATGTCTGGTTTAATATCTAAAAAAGAATTTGACTTTATGCTCAATTCATTCCCTGTTATTTCAACATTTTATTGCATTCCAAAACTGCACAAAAATTTAAAACAACCCCCCGGTAGGCCCATAGTCTCGGGAATGGGGAGCTCAACTGAGGGCATTATCAAATATAGGAATACAAATAGATATATAGGAGCACCAATGGCTTAAGGTTTAACATGAATCAAAACCAACAAGAAACAACAAAAATATTAGGGGATTCTAAAACCAAGTATTTAATATTCTAAAATTAGGTTAATATAAAAATAATGAATGTCATTAATCACAATGTATGCTGGTTGATATTATAACCACCTATTGCATAGGTGTACAGACAGTGATCAATAAAAATCAACAATGATAAATATGTGGTTAACAATACTAAACCATGAGGTGTTGACAATAAACCATGAAGTGTTTACAATAAAGTGCTTACAATAAGTGCATAAAGTATCATAAAGTAAGAAATTAATTCCTTATGGAACAGACCCCCAAAATAAGAGGGATCCCCAAATTGAGGGATACAAATTGATACATGTGTTAAAAAATAAATAAATGAGTGACACTCAGAGGCTAAAATAAGCCAATAAGAAAAAAAGATAAAATAAGAAAAAATAAAAATAAGAAAAAATATGAAATAAGAAAAATATGAAAAAATAAGTTCGTCCAAAGTGTCCTAAGCAAAGTCCTAGTGATATCCTTAAGAACAACCATAAACAAGTCTTTATGAAGTTCCAAATAATCTGAAGGCAATGTGAAGTGTAGGACTAGGTGATTCTGTTTTCAATGCAATTACCTGTATCCTACAGGTAATTACATTGAAAACAGAATCACCTAGCCCTACACTTCACATTGCCTTCAGATTATTTGGGACATTTGGGACTTCATAAGGACTCGTTTTTGGTTGTTCTTAAGGATATCAATAGGACTTTGCTTAGGACACTTTGGACGAACTTATTTTTTCATATTTTTCTTATTTCATATTTTTTCTTATTTTTATTTTCTCTTTTTTTCTTAATGGCTTATTTTAGCATCTGAGTGTCACTCATTTATTTATTTTTTAACACGTGTATCAATTTGTATCCCTCAATTTGGGGATCCCCCTTATTTCGGGGGTCTGTTCCATAAGGAATTCATTTCTTACTTTATGATACTTTATACACTTATTGTAAACACTTTATTGTAAACACTTCATGGTTTATTGTAAACACCTCATCGTTTAGTATTGTTAACCACATATTTATCATTGTTGATTTTTATTGATCACTGTCTGTACACCTATGCAATAGGTGGTTAAAATATCAACCAGCATACATTGTGATTAATGACATTCATTAATTTTATATTAATCTAATTTTAGAATATTAAATACTTGGTTTTAGAATCCCCGAATATTTTTGCTATTTCTTGTTGGTTTTGATTCATGTTAAACCTTAAGCCGTTGGCGCTCCTATATATCTATTTGTATTCCTATCAATTTGTTGGGTCCTGTTGTTAGGAGGTCCCTTTACAGTGAGCTTGGTTTGCATCCGGGCGCAGTCTTTTACTATTTCGGCATTATCAAATATGTAGACACTTTTTTTAAACCATTTCTACCTACTTTGAGTTCTTATGTGCAGGACACGAATGATGTCCTGCGCAGACTCTATAATGTAAAGATCAGTGATAAGATCCTCTTTGTAGCTTTAGATGTAGAATCTCTCTACTCCTCAATTCCACATGAAGTTGGTCTGGCGGCTGCCAGATACTTCTTGGAATTGAGAGGACATGAATCTCAGCAACACACTGAGCTGGTTTTGAAACTCCTTGAATTTGTTTTAAAAAATAACATATTTTCGTTTGATGGAGGATTCTATCAGCAAATTAGGGGCACAGCCATGGGTGCCACTTGTGCGCCAACCTATGCTTGTTTACGTCTTGGCCTCTGGGAACTATGAGATGTGTTTCGTGGTATGTTAGAGTGGGTGGACGCACATGTGGTCCTATGGCTGCGCTTTGTGGATGACATACTTATTTTATGGGATGGCAGTGTAGAAGAAGTGAAAGTCTATGTGACAGAACTAAATAAAAATTCCCATAATATTTTTTTGACTCACCAAGTGAGTAAAATAGAAATAACATTTTTAGATTTAAAAAATATAATGGAGCAATACATACTGAAGTATACCATAAAGATACTGCCACAAATAGTTTACTCCATGCCACTAGCCACCATCCAAATAAATTAAAGGATGGTATTCCAGTGGGACAGTTTCTACGTCTCAAACGAAACTGTTCCACTGAAGCCGCCTTTGAAAGACAAGCAGGCAAACTAGCATGCAGGTTTAGAGAAAGGGGATACTCAAATAGAAGTATAAAAAAGGCCTGGGTGAGAGCATGTACTACAAATAGAGAAAATATGCTTTATGGTGCAAAATGTGAAGAAAAGAATGAATCAGAAATAGTGTGTTTAATAACCCTTTTAATTGTCATTGGGGTAAGATACAGCACATAATGTGAAAACATTGGCATATTTTGCATACTGATAAAGTTTTAAGTAAGTTCCTTTCACCTAACCCTTTGTTAACTGCAAAAAGAGCAGTAAGTCTTAGGGATAGCCTTGTACATTCTGAATTTAAAAGAAGAATGTCCCCCACAAACTGGCTAAGTAGCCTGCAACAGAGAGTTGGCTGTCACCCATGTGGCAAATGCACCTATTGCAGTAACATACAGAAAAACAAAACTTTTGGTACTAATCCACACAAAACGTTTAAAATTAGACAATGGATAACTTGTAACACATCGGGGATAATTTATTTGTTGTATTGTTCTTGGCCCAGGTATTACGTTGGTAAAACTGGGAGGAAACTCAAAGACAGAGTTAAAGAGCATAGATATGACATCAAGCAAAAAGATACTGACAGTCCAGTAGCTAGGCATTTTGCTGATTGTCATGATGCAAAATATACTTGCTTAAAAGTGATAGGAAAAAACAAAGAGGAGAGGAGGAAATTATGATAAAGTACTTCTCCAACAAGAAACAAAATGGATGTACAGGTTGCAGACATTAACCCCAAATGGGCTAAATCAAAACATAGAGTATGTTTGTTTTTTGAAATAAGTAACAATATACAATGAAAAAGTGAAAATGTACCCAAAATTAGTGAGAATAAATAGTTTATGTCTTCCAATTTCCCATGTTTCAATTATTGTATAAAATGATTTGTATTATCATGTGATAAGAAATTGTCATGTGTATAACACATAGTTTGTGAAAATGACAATGCGATTGATAAAATAGACAATTTGTAGTTATGCTGTGGCCTTTTTCAAAGTATAGTTCCACAGTAATAAAAGTTAACAAGGTTGTAAATAGTCACCAACAAAATATAATACAGCTTTAAGTGGAATCGCTTTAGACACTATAAAAGAGCCGTTCAGGCTCATTGACAGAGATCTGATGAAGCCCTGGCCAAACACCAGAGTGGGAGGGGCGAAACGCGTCAGTTGGCAAAACACACATGGTGTTAGTTTGGTGAAGACCTCACACGCTGGAATCTACATGTGCTAAATCACATCTTTTGTTGCAAACAGCAGCTGTGAATTCAAACCGGAGGGTAATATTAATGTAACGACCACAACTCACCTGGATAGCTTGCACTGGAATTGCAACTTTTGTTGGCGAACAATGAGCTTTGGCTAGCTGTTACTTGAGACGCCTGGATACTTCAAAATAAAGCAGCAAGTGTGCTAAATGAGATTTATTTAATACTGGTTGATTGGATCAGATAAAAGGTACTTTCGCAAGTGGTATTAAGATCGTTATTATAAGATCCTTTGCATCAAAGTATGACTGATCTAAATCTAATTTGCCAAAGTATAGGTATTAGAAGTGGGCGTTTAATTTTCGTTAATTTGTGCCCTCTATCCTATCTGGAGCGTGCTTCGGCACTAAGTGCTCCTAAAACTGCTGAAGAAAACGTTTTAGTTCAATTAGCTGGAAAGTGTGCAATTAGCACTAAGAGCTTCCACATAACTGTGCACAGCAATTGGATTTTGTCACTTTTGTTCTTTATTGAATATATATGATGTGAAATGTTGCTATGAATGTTTGTATAAAGTGGTGTTTTTTATCTTTGTTTTCACAATAAATACAAGTATGTTTAAGATTGCATTGGTGAGGCCTTGCCATTCTTTGACATATGAATATATATCATTTGCCCTTTCTTTTACTTGTGCATAATATATTGTTTAATGGCTGCATGCACATTACACACATTTTATGAATATTAAAACATTTTTTGAGTGCCACGCAAACATAAAATGTAACATTGAGTTTTGCCTCCTGATTTTGTACCTACTTATTTGCTTACTTGCTACTGGCTTGTACTCATAAACTTTACAACATCATAGCAATGAATAAAATGTCACATTGTTTTCTGGTGTTCAAAACTGCACATTTTTCTCACTTTTTGTTTTCCCAAAATATGTTTGAAGATGCCATGGTGGTTTTCTTTAGTCTAAAAAAATAAAAAAGCAGCAAAAAAATCCCTATTCAGAATAGATTAAACTGCTGGTAAAAGCCTGTGTAACACGTGAATGATCTCCAGTAGAATTAGTGACCTACTTGTCATAAGACCCTTATTACATTCAGTAACAATAAATAGCAGGGTATTGAGAAGGGGAAATGCATGTGCCACTAATTAGTTCTACTTGAACAATATATTACAGGGTGATCGCCTAAATTTGGCCTAATTCATAATTAAATCAAGCAAGTATATTTTAAATCAGCATTTTAAATTGTGCTCAATTGGACTAAAGCAACGCATACATTTTACTACCCCATTCCATGTTTCTTTAAAGGGATATGAAGCTCAATGATTCAAATAGAGCACACCATTTAAAACAACTGTCTAATTTAATTATATTAAATCTTCTTGGTTCTCTTGGTATCTTTTGTTAAAAAAAAAAAGGTCAGGAGCATGCACGTGTGGAGCACTATATAGCAATAGTTTTACAAAAATGTTATACATTTACAAGAGCACTAGACGGCAGCACTGTTTCCTGTCTTACTTTAAAAAGGATTTTATTTTGTGATTCAGAAAGAAAATACAATTTAAAAAAAGTTTCCAAATAACTTCTATTATCATATTGCTTAGTTCCCATGGTATTCTTTGTTGAAGAGATACCTAGGTGTCTGGAGCACGACTACATGGCAGGAACTAGTAGTGCCATCTAGTGCTCTGAAAATGTATAATATTTTTGAAAAAATGCTGCAAAATAGTGCTCCAGCTATGTGCAGGCACCTGAGCTTTTTTCAACAAAAGACAAACAATAGAAGTAAATTAGACAGTTTGTTTAAAATTGTATGCGCTACAACAATCTTGGATTTCATGTCCCTTTAAGTATAGGCTTACCAGAAGTCCCACTTTTACTGGGATTGTCCCGGTTTGGAGGCGCTGTCCCAGTGTCCCACCCAGTTGTTCATTCTGTCCCAGTAGGGTTGCCACCTCCAGGTTTCAAATCATGTGTCTGGGTTTCAGCCCACCTGTCTGGACTGTGACTCTCCAGCATAGTTGGATGCTGGTACTTTGTTACATACAGCCCTGCTTAGCTTAACGTTCGTGTCCTTCAAAGTTTACATTTAGTAATACAGGCTGAGTGAGCATAGGTTTTTTTTAATTTTGTAGTTCTACTTGGTTTATTTTTCTAAGAATTTAACACCCCCCCCCCCCCCCCGACCCCTGGTGACATTGCCGGTAATAAACCTTTAGGGGAATCATATGGGTATGACCAGGAAGTACAGACAGGATTTTTGGCCTGGATCTTGCTTTACTGCATGCAGGATAGCATTTTGGCTGTAATCGTCCTGCATTATGGTATACAGGGAGTGCAGAATTATTAGGCAAGTTGTATTTTTGAGGATTAATTTTATTATTGAACAACAACCATGTTCTCAATGAACCCAAAAAACTCATTAATATCAAAGCTGAATAGTTTTGGAAGTAGTTTTTAGTTTGTTTTTAGTTATAGCTATTTTAGGGGGATATCTGTGTGTGCAGGTGACTATTACTGTGCATAATTATTAGGCAACTTAACAAAAAACAAATATATACCCATTTCAATTATTTATTTTTACCAGTGAAACAAATATAACATCTCAACATTCACAAATATACATTTCTGACATTCAAAAACAAAACAAAAACAAATCAGTGACCAATATAGCCACCTTTCTATGCAAGGACACTCAAAAGCCTGCCATCCATGGATTCTGTCAGTGTTTTGATCTGTTCACCATCAACATTGCGTGCAGCAGCAACCACAGCCTCCCAGACACTGTTCAGAGAGGTGTACTGTTTTCCCTCCTTGTAAATCTCACATTTGATGATGGACCACAGGTTCTCAATGGGGTTCAGATCAGGTGAACAAGGAGGCCATGTCATTAGATTTTCTTCTTTTATAGCCTTTCTTGCCAGCCACGCTGTGGAGTACTTGGACGCGTGTGATGGAGCATTGTCCTGCATGAAAATCATGTTTTTCTTGAAGGATGCAGACTTCTTCCTGTACCACTGCTTGAAGAAGGTGTCTTCCAGAAACTGGCAGTAGGACTGGGAGTTGAGCTTGACTCCATCCTCAACCCGAAAAGGCCCCACAAGCTCATCTTTGATGATACCAGCCCAAACCAGTACTCCACCTCTACCTTGCTGGCGTCTGAGTCGGACTGGAGCTCTCTGCCCTTTACCAATCCAGCCACGGGCCCATCCATCTGGCCCATCAAGACTCACTCTCATTTCATCAGTCCATAAAACCTTAGAAAAATCAGTCTTGAGATATTTCTTGGCCCAGTCTTGACGTTTCAGCGTGTGTGTCTTGTTCAGTGGTGGTCGTCTTTCAGCCTTTCTTACCTTGGCCATGTCTCTGAGTATTGCACACCTTGTGCTTTTTGGCACTCCAGTGATGTTGCAGCTCTGAAATATGGCCAAACTGGTGGCAAGTGGCATCTTGGCAGCTGCACGCTTGACTTTTCTCAGTTCATGGGCAGTTATTTTGCGCCTTGGTTTTTCCACATGCTTCTTGCGACCCTGTTGACTATTTTGAATGAAACGCTTGATTGTTCGATGATCACGCTTCAGAAGCTTTGCAATTTTAAGAGTGCTGCATCCCTCTGCAAGATATCTCACTGTTTTTGACTTTTCTGAGCCTGTCAAGTCCCTCTTTTGACCCATTTTGCCAAAGGAAAGGAAGTTGCCTAATAATTATGCACACCTGATATAGGGTGTTGATGTCATTAGACCACACCCCTTCTCATTACAGAGATGCACATCACCTAATATGCTTAATTGGTAGTAGGCTTTCGAGCCTATACAGCTTGGAGTAAGACAACATGCATAAAGAGGATGATGTGGTCAAAATACTCATTTGCCTAATAATTCTGCACTCCCTGTAGAGTAGCCTCTTAAACAGCTTTAGCAGGTACGTGTTTCTTTTTTACTTTCATTCAATGTTGTATTTATGCCTTATCAGTATTTGGCTCTGTTCCTTAATTAGACACATGAAACACATATTACACTGCAGATATTAAATTGTGAAATTGATAATTATGAAAGTGATAATTATGCTTGATGTTTGGCATTATTTAGAATCTGAGATTTAGATTAATGATTTATTTGCCATGACAATGTAATTGTGCCTTTTTCACTAGGGGGTGGTGTTATGGTCTATTTAAACTGTGTGATTCACTTGTTTGACTGAGGAAGGGTAGAGTATCCACAAAACATTACACACATAAAAGCTACTACTTTAAAAGGACCGGTAATTGCCACGCCCCCTTGGCCACGCTCCTGACCACACCCCCACTGGCACCGCACCAGGTGGTCCCAGTTTCACCTCTAAAAATTATGGTAAGCCTATTTAAGTATCAACTTCGCATTTTTTTATATTTGTATGATCTCTTCTCTACGAATTGTAGATTGGAAAAAAAATAGCAGAAAACTAATTATTTCCTGCAATAGTAGCGTATTTTTGTCCACTCCACACACACCCAAATTCCAAACCCACGTCATATCCACTGCCACACTCATACAGTATATACCCAGCTGCCTCCCAGAACTGTACGCATGTCAAACATAAAGCGCGACTTGCAACCGCTGGCCACAAGCACAGTGACTGCACAGCAGAGGCTCCCTCTAACGGCAGCGATTTGAATAACTCTGTTGACTGGAGGTGACGCGTCTCCCGGGAGGTGTCAGGCATAGTTAGCGGGACTCGTTGACGCGCTTCCGGTGTGTGCGCGCAGCTGCCAGCCGAGACTTACCAAGAGGAGGCCGTTAGCCACCGGTGTAGCACTGAGTTTGTAAGAGCGGCTAGGTCCGGCAGTGCCGGGGTTTGGATTCTGGATCCGTTAAGGGAGGAGGGTCGGCCGGGAGAGGGCACTGGAGCTCAGTATCCCGAGCCTCCCGCAAGTACCGTGAAATTATCTGTGGGGGAATATTCTTGCACATCTGGGGAACATAGGCAGACAACACCAAGCTCTCCACCAGTCTCGCAGACATCTGGGCAGTGTTCATCTTTATGTGTGGCCGCGCACCCCTCATACCCAGCTCCTGCATATCCAGTATTGCTTGACCCCAACTCGCTACACGACATAGAACTAACATCGTTACCCACAAAAACCGGGGACTGCATTAATATATACCCGTTATCTCTGTACACAGTGACTGGACACCTAGGCACATCACCGGCCGCCTACTACGTCCAAGAGCAGAGTGTATTTTCTGCACCTCAGCTCATACCAGCTGGACCCTGCGAGCCAGCCCTGGACCCCCAGGCAGGAGGCCCCCATATAGTAACCCGGACATCTCTGCTGTCAGCTGCCCAGGGGCAGGATGAGGACAACAAGATGAGCCAGGAGAAGAAAAAGAAGCCCAATGGCATCATGTTGGTAAAAGGCATCCTTATGAAAGATGGAAGCACGGTGAGTGCCAGCCAGATCCGCAGCATTTGTGAAATTATACAGGGCAATTAAGTGTCCACAACTGTCTGTTTTGGTGCATTTTTTTTTTGCTGCCACTGGACAGCAGAAATAGTGTTTATTTTTTTTAAATATAATAATTCAAACAGTTGAGGTATTTGTCTTTAAAAGTGAATCCCCAGCTCACAAGTTGGGATCTCAAATACAACTTTCACAGTCCTCCTTGGAGTACATAGATTCCAAATTAATGGATACAGAAGAAAAATTATCAGCAACAATTGTAGGCAGAGAGAGGATTTCTTTATAATCTTTAGTGTAGTGTTATGTGAAGGAAGATGGGTGTCATGGAGGTTAAATTCTTTATTAACTATACTAATTAAAATAGTACATAATGTTAACCACTACCCTTATAATGTCTGACATGTTTAATGCACTTACTTGAGCTTTGTGGAAGATGTACTGTGATTTTTTTCTTATATGACTACATTTAAGGACATTTGGTACTGGTTCTATATCTTGAAATAGAGAACTTGGTTTTGGAATTCAAAATGGACATAAATCCATTATTGGAGTCTGGCTGAAAGGAGCTTAACAGTGTTAAAAGAAAACATTGTGTTAGCTCACTTTATTAGTACACTATTGTTTGCATACTATTTGTTGATTTTCTGTAAATGTGTTAAGCACATAGTTAAAGTTAGCTGAAGAGCAGGAATGGCAGCTAGCTGAACACATCTAGAGAGCCTATGGAAATGCATGTTTCTAGCCACCAATCACTAGCTAGCTCCAAGTTGTGTATTTCTGCTCCTGAGTCTACCTAGTTATGCTTTTCAACCAAGGATACTAAAGGAACAAGTATATTTAATAGAATTTCGACAAAAATCTTTAAAATTGCATTCTCTAGCTAAATTATGAAAGTTTGATTTTAACAATCATGTTCCTTTAATGAAGATACTTTCTGGGAACTCAGTGACAGTTGCTCTTTCTGACTTGCGTGAGGACTGAGATGGCAGAGGAGATTGGAGTATTACTATTTGAAGCTATGTGATCTACAGCTTCAGATATTTTGAAATTGTTAAGCTTAAAGGGATAGTAAATTGAAAATATAGAGCATGTAATTTTAAGACACTTTTAAACTCAAATCTTTTTTTCAAATGTGCTTCATGTTCTTGGTATCCCTTGTTAAAAAAGAACACACACACCCTACACTGGTGGGATCTAGCTGCTGATTGGTGCCTGCACACATTTGTCTCTTGTGATTGGCTAACTAGATGAGTTCAGCTATCTGCCGGTAGTGTAATGCTATTCCTTCAGCAAAGAATAACCTGAGAAAGAAGCAAATTTGATGAGAAAAATAAATTGGAAAGTTGTTTTAAAATTGTATATTCTATCCAAATCATGAACATTTTGTGGTTTCCTGACTCTTTAATAAAAATACTTCTTGTCTTTTAATTTATCTTTTGGCCATAGAAGATTATTTTACTATATAGAAACTGATCAGGAAGTGAATTCAATGATGGATTCTATCTTCATGATCATATAACAAGACAGAAACTTAGAAGCATAGATAGGGGCATAAAGTGACAGTCTACTGTAAAAATTAAATGTTTTGCTTGATCGTATTAAAAAAATAAAATAATTTTTTTTTACTGTTTTTAATAGCTTTTTAAAAGGTTTAAACACAGAGCTTCACTCCGTGTGCACCCCCATTCTGCTCTAGGGGCTAGATTTATTAAAGCTGAGGCGTACAAGGGCGTGTATACGCGCCCCTGTACGCCTCAGCTTGTCTGTGGCGGGGCAAAAATACCGCAGGTATTTGGCATTGCACACGAGCGCAATTTTGCGCTCGCGGGCAATCCCGCCCCCTGCCCGCGCACAGCCAATCGCGCGCGGGCAGGAGCTGTCAATCTCCTCGGTCTGACTAGACCGAGGCGATTGAATTTAGCCACATTAGAGGTGGCGAAGAGGCTAGGGAAGCAGCGGTCTGGTGACCGCTGCTTTATAAATGACAACGAGCAAGTTCTTGTGAGAACTTGCAGCCGTAGGGCGTTAATAAATCTAGCCCTAGGTGTGTGAATATGGCTAGTTACTGAAGAATAATCATGTATGCATGCTTCTCATTTGCGTATCAGCAGTATTATTTATTTATATTCTTTGCATGGTTTAAAAATATAGTGAAATAAAACAAATTGTTAAACCCTGTTGCTTCTGGGAATTTCAGAGAAACACTTGCTTAAAGTACCAGAGAACTTTTTAGCATTTTTGCTATCACTCCATTTAAACAGAAATAGAGCTTTTTTTTTTCTGATTTACCTATGAAAACTTTTTTGTTTGGCATAAAAAAGCGCTTTCAGCGGATGACTATTTCAACTAGCTATTTATTCACATAATTTAGACATTGTACATTTACCAAAAAAGTTAACAAAAATAATAAAAAATAAATAAACCCCACATAAATAGATGATCACAAAATCCTGTAACTTTTCTAACTGTAGAAAAAAAAAATCTCAATGTAATCAATGGCATCCTCTGATTCAGATAATAACAAAAGTGTGTATATATGTGTGTGTATGTGTGTGTGTATATATATATATATATATATATATATATATATATATATATATATATATATATATATATATATATATATATATATATATACACACACACACTTTTGTTATTAACTGTCAAGCAATGATTGCGCTCCCTTACCATATGAAGCCAGATCACCATGGGTCAATTTTTGCAGATATGCTTTACTAAATAAGAGTTATCACATTTCATCGTTTCACACATAGCTGCAGTCACATTTCATCGTTTCACACATAGCTGCAGATAAAGACCTTAAAAAAAATAAATATATATATATATATATTTTTTTTTTTTTGTGTGATAATTTTAAGGTCTTTATCTGCAGCTATGTGTGAAACAATGAAATGTGATAACTCTTATTTAGTAAAGCATAACTGCAAAAATTGACCCATGGTGATCTGGCTTCATATGGTAAGGGAGCGCAATCATTGCTTGACATAGGTACTACATTAAGAAAGTACTGTGTCAAAAAGGCACAAGGGGTTAAAATACTCTAATATGAGAGCGCTTTTTACTCAAGTGTCCCTACACCTTTGCTGCTGAACTGAGTTTTAACATATTGCTGAGTAAAGCTTTGTATCATTGCCTGTAAGGCAAGGAGTTAAATGTCATGGTTTCTGCATAGGTCTTGCCAAACATAGTTCACTGCTGGTTATCTATTTGACAAGAATTGCCTATAATGTTGATTTATTTCCCCAAGTTACATCATTTTGTTTGACTGAACAAATACTTAAATGAGAGGAAGATATAGAAAGCAACTGTACAGAATGAATGTGCTTGAGGCAGTTTTTTTTATTCCTTCAGGTAATCTTGCAGTCCTGTTCTCTGTAAAAGGTGGGAAGTCCTGCAGGATGCATTTATCAGTGTTGACATCCATTGACCTCCTACATTCCACAAGTGCTAGTAACATGGCAGTGACAGACACAATCACTATTTTGTTTTGAACAGTAAACATTAAATTATTTGTTTTGCTTCACTGGGGGCATTGATTTTTTTTTTTTCTAATTCTATTAGTGGCATAGACAAAATAATTTATTACTGGACACTTTTCTTTATTTCTTATTTTTAAAGTGCATTTTTTTAAAAGGATGTTGAATGCATAATCTTTTTGTTTTTGGGAGTTGTCTTTAAAGGATTACTTTCTTTTACGATTTTGAATACAAGCAAACATATTATATTTAAGAATCATATATTAAAACTTACTGACCTATAATTTCTTAAAAACGAAGCATCCTAACATTTAATATTTCTTATTTGGCCATGACGTCACTTTGTGTTGAAAATTACTAACCTATCAAATTGCTATTTTATGCACATCATTAATTGCCTAATTGTTCCTAATAAGCATGCACATAAATTCAGCTCAATTGGGCATGCGCACTTTGAATAAGTGAAGCCGAAGTTACCCAGAGCTAGATAGAGCGGGTCTACTATGTTCCAGCCAGTCTTTCAGGGAGTGATGTTTGCGGTGACCTTGCGCATAGTGATTTTTTAGCTCCATTTTGAAACCTAGGTATTAAACAAGGATTGGGAAGGAGCGAAGGATGGGTTTGGAAATAAATACAATTAGAAAAGAAGATTTTGGATATACGGTGTATATATCGTTATGAGATGATATTGAGAAAAGGCTTATTTAGGGTAGTTAATTTGTAATAGGCATAGTACATTTTTACTTACAGTGGCCCTTTAACAGCCGGTAGTAGTGGATATTTCAGATATCAGTTTTACATCAAAATGCATTTCTTAAACTTTGAATTTCAATTTTATTTAACCACTGTTCCATGTAAATAATATTTTGCCAAGTCTTGTTTTTATATATTGTGCAACATTCTTTACTTATAATATCCATTCAAGACAGTATTTTTTTATTGACCAACGTCATACAAGTGTTAAATAGACACAGTTTTAAAGGAACCGAAAAGTCAAAATTAAACTTTCATGATTCTGATAGACCATGTAATTTTAAACAACTTTTCAATTTGCTTTTATTATCAGATTTGGTTGGCTCTCTTGGTATTCTTTGTTAAAAAGTATATCTAGATAGGCTCAGAAGCAGCAATGCACTACTGATAGCTAGCTGCAGATTGGTTGCTGCACATGCTTCCTTTCATTTACTCCATGTTCTACTAGCTCCCAGTAGTGCATTCCTGCTTCCTTGGCAAAGGATAACAAGAGAATGAAGCAAATTTGATAATAGAAGTAAATTGGGATGTTAAGGTTGTATGCACTATCGGAATCGTGAAATAATTTTGTTTTGTTTCCCTTAAAAATAAATAAATAAACAAACACATACTTTCACCAATGCTTATGCATATGTAGCAGTCTATTCACATTGCCAGTTCCAATGGTCATATTTATATGATCTGTATTTATTTATGTTACCTCAATGTTACTTTGATATAATTAGACCAGAGGGTGAATTCCTTGAATTGCAGTACCATTGCATCTAGGATTTGTCAGGTCCTGTGATTATATAATGAAATTAATATATACACATTCTTGAAAGCAAACTATGTGTCAGTCAATGCAATCTGCTATACTGAGAATGTAATGGGACCCATCTTTTAACACTAATTCACTGTGTATACTAACTTCTCATGCTACCTAATTCACTGTGTATACTAACTTCTCATGCTACCTAATTCACTGTGTATACTAACTTCTCATGCTACCTAATTCACTGTGTATACTAACTTCTCATGCTACCTAATTCACTGTGTATACTAACTTCTCATGCTACCTAATTCACTGTGTATACTAACTTCTCATGCTACCTAATTCACTGTGTATACTAACTTCTCATGCTACCTAATTCACTGTGTATACTAACTTCTCATGCTGCTTGATTTTTTGCCTTTGCTATTTTTCGCTGAACATTTTTTAATCAATTTTAAGAGCCCAAAAAAGAATATATTTTTATATAAAGATCATCTTCTATATTTTATTATATTTTAATAATTCTACCCACCTTGAAAGTTTTAGCTTTAGAATCAGTGCATCTGGTCTTTAGCGCAGGAAGATCACATACATAGATTTTCACCTATCAATCTAATCTGGGGATTTTTGATATCAACCTGTGTACTTTGAGGTGAGGTTTTTTCAGCGCTCTCTCTTTTTTTCTATTCTGAATGTAATGGGACGCCTATATTGCCCTTGGAAGGAAATTAATTGGGATGTTACAATTGGAAAGGCCTTTAATTATCATCTGCATCATCCATAAGACATTATTTTCTTTTTAAGCATTGTGTAAAACTGACCGTTTGGTGCCATAAAAACATTCACATTAAATGAACACAATTCTCAATAAGTTTCTATTTGCTTTTGTCTATGATGGCATCATTGCTATCCACAACCGTTTTTATCTAATACACAGTACTGTTGGTGTAAAAAATGTTTTTGTTTTTATAAACTGCAGAGTAATTTTTTATATTTTATTCTAGAAAAGTACTATTCAGTGAATCTTTGAGCGTTATTCAGCCATTGTTACTTCATCCTGAGCTAAAAATAGAGCAAAGTCATTTTATAAGCGCAGATTATTCTTATTTAATCCTAGCTAGTGCATCTTTTCACAGGGCTGTAGAGATTAAATTGCTAAATATGATCTGGTTTGTATTGCATGGTTTCAGGCCTCAGTAATCCCACAGTAATAAAAGTCTAGAATTGTGTAACTATTTTATTTACTTTATAATTCAGTTTGTATGGAATTAATTTTAAGGACAATATTATAACCATACCAGTTTGGTATTCAATTGTAGAAAAATGTGTTGAGCGGGTGTGTTGTAGGAATGCAATACAGTAAATTAAAAAAATAATAAATTTAAATTGTAGTCTGATTTCATTGAAATAGGTGAAAATCCTTTGGGTATAGATGTGAGAAACACAAGCTTGTGCATAGTGCAACAGGGGGTGGATCGTTCACACATTGTGTTATAACCTGTGTGTTAAACGTCATAGATGGCTCTCTGAACATCAGTGTCCAAGAGTGGGATGTATGATCTGTATTCCATGTGCACAGCAACATTAAATATCTAATGGAAGCTTTTACTAGACACATTTTTGCTAATACAAGTTAGTTTATGAGCTAATTTACACCTGTTTTCTGGTCACATCAAAGGAGTCTAGATATACTCAAATACATTTTCAAGGGACAGATCCCTGCACTATTTTTGTTTGGTAAAATCCTGCAACATTTTCTTACAAATGGTTTTGAAAGCATTTATTATGTCTTTCTATATTTTGTCTTGCTTAAAGGTACATGAAACACAAAAAAATCTTTCATGATTCACTACTAGTTTCTAACGGAACACATGGGTGAGCCAATCACATTCAATATATATATGCAGCCACCAATCAACAGCTAGAAACTAGTTTCTCTGCTGCTCATGAACTTGCCTTGATAAATCTTTCAGCAAATGATAACAAGAGAAGGAAGCAAATTAAATAATAGAAGTAAATTGGAAAGTTGTTTAAAATTGTATTCTCTATCTGAATCATGAAAACATTTTTTTGGTTTCATGTCCCTTTAAAGGGACATGCAAGTGAAAAGAAAATTAGAAATTGTTGCATTTTTACAGCTAAGTTACACAAAAGGGGGCAAAATAATAAAAATATGTTGCAAAATTGTTTCACTACACATAACTAAACAGTTTATATAATAATCTCAAGATGTTTACTGTCCCTTTTTAAACACACAGTTAAAGGGTTAGAAAACAATGCACATGTTATCCTTATTAACCCTTTCCTGACGGGAAGTTTCTATGTAAACACATAAGTAAAAATGTGAATCACGCAATCGTAAATGCAATCACATGATTTCAATGATGGGGTCGCAGAAGTGGCTATGACACTAGTAACGCCCTCCAGCCCGCAATCCCATTTAGCAAGCAGCTATGTCTTCAGGACAGCAAAACTTTTAGGACGTTCCATGCCGTCCTAACGTTGCTAAAGCCCAGCTTAGTTAGGATGCTGTGGAACGTCCTTATTGCGGGACGGGGTTAAAAGGCATTATTATAATAAAATACTATATATGTTATCTAATAAAACAGTTTTGTTTTAAAAACAAAACTTGTAAATACCATAATTTTAATGTTTAAAGATGTTTACTGTACCTTTTTTTTTTTTTTTAAACATATTTAAAGGGTTAGAAAATGACGCACATGTGAACCCTATTAATTGGCATTTTTATAAAAAATCCTATATATGTAATCGAATAAAGGTTTTGTTTGAAATATTTTAGGGTAGATGTTAAATGAGATAATCCGTGGCTCAGTTGCTATTGATCTTTACAGATTATTGTTAAAGTCTAGCCTCATTTGGGTCCATGAGGACAGGCACTGGCAAACTTCTTGTGTGTGTGGTGTTTTCTAGGTTGTTAAATCATTTGGTCAATATGAAATATGACAAATTCCCACATTCTGCAAAAGGATTTGAGTATCATCATGTGATTCATTCACTCCTATGTGTATCCCATTTATGGCTTGATATATTTAATCACGTGATTAGCACAGACAACAATGTTTTGTTCTTTTAGTAATAATTTCAGACTGATTCTAGTTCTCAAATTCCTGTAGACAAGGCAACCAAAGTATTGTCTTGCCAATTTAGGGCCAGATTACGAGTGGAGCGCGAGTAATAAGCGGTATATCGCGGGTGTTTGCACGTGTCGTGTTTTCCGCTCATATTAAAGTTAAAAGTAAACTCTATCGCATGAACGCAATGAAGATTTACACTTGAATGATTACAGCTCCCTCAGAGCTTTAGTTATCTGTTTTGAGAAACAAAAAAGTGTCTCAAAACATATTAAAAATACATTACAAACTACAGTTACACTTATAATGTAATCTGATTAAAAAAAAATTGCACAAAAGTTTTATAAGGGATCAAAGATATGAGGTCTCACACCTAAGGGGAAAATAAAGGCAGACAAAGGTTTCTTTTTTTTTTTTTCCTCTTTCTCTTTTTCTCTTTCTCTTCTCCAGCAATGCATTAATGGGCGCTAGCTGAAGACATCTGGTGTGCCAATGAGAATAGACAAACATCTTGCCACCAATCACCAGCTAGCTCCAAGTATTGCATTGCTGCTGCATAGGATATGCAAATTTGATCAAATATGTGAAATATAAGTGAAATTAAAGTCATTAACAGACATGCAGTATCTCAATCCTAAAAATTGAATTATGACTTTCCTATCTCATATGATAGACACACCATACAGGATCACTGCTGGAAACTCTGTGGGAACAGAATATTTTATAATGCTAGGAGCAGGAGAAAATAGATATTGCATTTACAAATATTTAGTTCTTTACATCCTCTCAGGAAAGAGGAACTCAGTGGTTAATCAAACAGTAGACATAAGGAACTTGATCATAATATTACTTCTGTTTCTGTGTTTTGGTTACTGTATTGTTTTGGATACACTTAACTTGACTGTGCGAGAAACGAAATCACACTAGTTTGCTTACATGCCTACTAAAAGAGTATTTACGCTAGAGAGAGCATTTTTTTTTGTCAGGAGTTAAAATAAGAAATGTAGATGTTGGAATTTACATATAACTTAAAAGAATTTCAGTTTGGAATAGATATTTTTGCAACACAAAAGCATTAGCTTTTACTAATGAATAAGACCCCTCATTCTAAAACACAGCAGAACAAGAATGCCCATATTGGTAAGAAAGGAGATTCCCTTACCAAAAGTTCTGATCTGTCATTTGCAACTATATGTATTTATTCAGTTTCCCTCTTTCAGATGAGGGGCTTTATGCTTTCCTGCGTAGCTGGTGATTTTCATAGGAATTTTAGTCCGCTGTCCACTGTGATTTTTAGGATGTTTTGGGCTGTAAAAGGAGCTATAGCACTTTTCAGCCAGAGGTGGCATTATAAAGTAGCCGGATGGGGGCAGTAAATATTAAAACATTTTCTGTTATTCATAAACATTGCTTAAACTATCCAAAGCAAAAAGTAATTGCATAATTATAATATAAATTGATTTAATAATAATTTAGGCAACCAACATTGAAAAAGTGGGATCCCAACATTCAAATAAGGGTATTTGTGTCCTTTTATAGATCACAAGGGATTATCATTGTAATAATGGTCACCTGGCAGAAACTGCTAGCCATGTTTTGTGGTCAGGACTCCTAGATTGTTTCAATTCATTTTTTTAAACAATATACAGAGAAAAAGGGTGCGCTAATGAAAGCTGCTAAGAGAGGTGTAAATAATGAATGAAGAATGTTTTTTGAAAATATATAGTGTTGTATAATTACTATAAACAATTATAGCTGTACTGAATAAAAAATATAATCACAAAATGTCCATCAAATGGGTAGCAAGGCAAGATGAAAGTTTTTATCTGGTAACCAGTGGATTGAAAACAAATCAAGAATGGAAGATTTTTTTAAAACAATACAAGGCATCTAAATTATTTAGGTGAGTGTAATCATAGGTACAATTTTGTGGAGAAATCAATATGACTTGTATTATTTTCTACTACTGTGAGTTTTGACAGGGATATTGTCATGTATACATGGTCATAAGATCTCACCCACCTCCTTTGTGAAATAAGAATTTTGCGTAGCTTTTAAGTTTATCTAAATATTTTATGCATGTTTTATTTCCACACCATTTCTGCATAAATGACGAGATGAGGCAAAGTGACTAAAATGAAACGTAAACCTCTTCAATTATTTTTTTTTTTTATTTAAAAAAAAAAAGTGTACATATTTCAAATTTTTTATATTTTGTGCAACTCATCTGATGCTAAATGTGGATCCATAAAATGTTGGTTAAAAAAATCTTTCTCAAATAATTACGTAAATTTGCATTCGATATAGTGGCTTTCTCCTATAATCTTTTTCTACGGACTACAATTATCAAAAAGTGCCGGGTCTGCAGAAAAAGAATGAGTACTAGTAGTTAGGGTAATTCACATACAATTCTCTGCAATTGGAGTTAAAGAACAATCATTGTAAGCCTGAAAAAGGCTTCAGCACAGGCTGTTATAGGGTAAAGTTAGCATGTTTCTTTTTTAAAAAAATAATTAACTTCTAAAACATTAAATAACTATTTTTTTTTCTATTCTTTCAGCGACAGGGCATTGGAAGACCTAGCGTGTACCATGCAGTTGTTGTCATCTTCTTAGAATTCTTTGCCTGGGGATTGTTAACAACTCCAATGTTAGGAGTAAGTATATAAATATTTTTATTTGATTTTTGTTGAGTTTATCAAATTGCCTTCATGCTCCTTTTTGCATTTTATACTTATTAATATCATGCCTTTTTATATGTTATCGCTCTGCTTCCTCAACACACTAACAAACAACAATTATACCTGTGTTGCAAATAAAAAAAAAAAAAAAAAAAAAAAAAAAGGTATATAGATTTTAAAAATGATGAATTTGTTGTATATTACAACTCTTTTTCACTTTAAGTGTCACTTGGTTATCTTTAGTTTATTTGGAGGGCAGTCTCTATATAGTAAATTAACTTGATTTCAACTTTTTAATCTTGTCTGTATTTCTCTCATGATATCTTCAAGAGTAGTAGGGTATGCAACTTTCAGATACCCTAGCTGTGTACTGCAATTGTACTACACTATGGGTCCATACGGGTCAAAAAATATTCAACCTGTTTGGACCTGTTTAGGTGCTGTGACATACAGGATTAACCAGCCCTGCACCAGTCACCAGTTTGGCACAAAGGGTTAACAGGCCTTTGACGATTAAGCCTTTCCCCTCACTTCACTAGTCACAAATGGGGAGGGGTATGAAAGGGTTAATAGCACTAAGCCTCTGGTTCCCTAAAACCTTTAACTCTACAAAGGACCTTAAAGGGACACCAAATTAACCCCCAAATCCTGTCCACACCACCCCAGTTTAACAAATAATTACCACCACCAAGAACTCTGAATAAAGGGGTGTCTAGGAAGCCCCAACTAACGCACACAAAATTAAAAATTAGGTAATGTGCCTTTTAACCTTGTCTTTTCAGAGTGTGAATTCAGATAGTAGAGCCCAAAGACATAATTAGATTTCCTATGTGTTTAATAACAAAAATACCAATACAGGTTACACAGTGCCAAATTATAAAGAAATTCAAAATAACATATATGCAAAGTTTAAAATTCTTTCCAAGAAAATGGGACATACCATAACACAATATCTTCGCTTATTACCAAGTTCCTTGAGATATGTGGAGAACCTGCAGTCAGTGATGTTACTCTTGGTCCCCGACTGGTTCTGACTAAGTTTTGGGTAACAGTCAGTTCTAACTCAATATTTCCTTTGTCTTGTCAAGGCCCCCACCCTTGTTATAATTTATGATCATACAACCATACATAGCCAGCCTTAACTCACAGTATCAGGAGGTACCAGCCACCAAGAGGAGGCAGCTCTTGAGACCACAGTATTCCTGAAAACAGATGTTACATAAAGAAAAAGCAGTTCAGATTATCCTGGCAATGCTGAGACCACAATAACACCTCTGCTGGGTAGCTAATCCAGGTATCAACTACTCCTCATGACTGTATCATGATAAGGCCCTTTCCACCTCAACCAATTTGTCACCCCTCCAGGCAACCATGTGATTTAGGTCAGGATGTGCGTGCAAGGGTTAATGAACACTGTAGTCTGTATTAGTTATCTGCCAATACCTAATAAAAACACAGACTAATAGATTAAAAATCCCAAACACAATTTAGCCAAAATTAATTCTAAAAAATACAGCACTATTATCACCAGTCTCTTTCAGTAACATAGTTCAAATATTTGACAAAGGCATACATTTTATTATGAGCAAAAAAGAGTCGCACTGCATTTAAACATATCTAATAAAAAAAAAAAAAAGAGTTAACAAAATTACTCAAAATAAAATGGAGACAAACAGAACCTAATACTGTACTAGATTAGATATCTGTGCCAAGGGGGCTCGGCAAGCAAAGATGGTCACTTACGCTGTTGTTACACAGGCTCTTATGTAGAATGACAAAATTATATTATTGAAATCAAAGTTATATATGCTTTGCTTTGAGATCAGATTTCTTAACAGGCTCCTTTCAGAGTGGACCAGAAAAAAGACCACCCCTCTCTTTTTATGGCATGCCATAAAATCTCTGAATCCTTAGCTGAAATTATAGAACAACTTGTAACTTTTTGTTAGTGTTATCCAGTATATGTACCCATAAACGCAATCCCCTTTGTGACATCATTAGAATTATTTTGATACCAAATATGACGTCTGTTATATACATACCAGAGTGTTATATATGTGATTAAAGTAGGTACCAGACTGTCCTCTCTGATTGACCTTAGACCAATGTCTGGATAGAGAGACTGTCTTTCATCACTCTGTTTTGACATGTCACTGACTTAAAGTGATGGTCTACTCCCAATATTTTTAGTGTTTTAAAAAGCTAGATAATCCCTTTATTAACCATTCCCCATTTTTTCACCACCAACATGGTTATATTAATATACTTTTAACCTCTGTGATTGCCTTATATCTAAGCCTCTTTTGCATTTTAGCCAATTAGTGCTGTGTTGTGCACAATGTTATCTATATTCCCCACATGAATTAGCAGTCAATCTTAAAAAGCTAATAAAAAAGCATGCGTTAAGAGGCTGTCTGTAGTGGCTTAGAAACGGGCAGAATTTTAGAGGTTTAAATGCTATTAAGTATATTAATATAACAATGTTGGTTGCGCAAAGTTGCGGAATGGGTAGTAAAGGCATTAGCCGTCTTTTTAAACAGTAGCAATTTTGGTGTCGACTGTCCCTTTAATGCATTTTGTGATTCACATAGAGCATGCAACTTTCTAATTTACTCCTATTATCAATTTTTCTTCATTCTCTTGCTATCTTTATTTGCATCTGTAATTTTTTTGGTTCAGCACTTGTTTATTGGTCGGTTAAATCAATCCACCAATTGGCAAGAACAACCCAGGTTGTTCACCAAAAATGGGCCGGCATCTAAACTTACATTCTTGCTTTTCAATTAAAGATACCAAGAGAATGAAGAACATTTGATAATAGGAGTAAATTAGAAAGTTGCTTAAAATTGCATGCTCTATCTGAATCACGAAAGAAAAAATTTGGGTTCAGTGTCCCTTTAACTCTGTGTCAATATATAATACAGAATTGAGTGTAATATAGTTGCTAAAGCTACATTTCTGTGGCTTGTCATTTTATAGTGAAATAAAATGTGTGCTAATATAAAATTTGTTTATTTCTAGAAAGCTTTTATATAACTAGGTTATGTTATGGTGTGCTTATGACTGGTTGTGTTGTTAAAGTCCTTTTAAATCAGTTATCTTGTTTGCTGCAATACTTAAAATTAAATTAAAATAACTTTTTAATAATGCATTCTGTTCTCCATTAATAATTATCACTAAGTTTATTTACTGAATAAACTCATTGTGATTGCTTTTAGATTATAAAGGGCCATAATACCCAAATGTTTAAGCACTTGAAAGTGATGCAGCATAGCTGTAAAAAGCTGACTAGAAAATATCACCTGACCATCTCTATGTAAAAAAAAGAAAGATATTTCTCTTGTAAGGTGTATCCAGTCCACGGATCATCCATTACTTGTGGGATATTCTCCTTCCCAACAGGAAACTGCAAGAGGATCACCCACAGCAGAGCTGTCTATATAGCTCCTCCCCTAACTGCCACTACCAGTCATTCTCTTGCAGCTCTCGACAAAAAAAGGAAGTAGCTAGAGAGATGTGGTGTTTATTTAGTTTATGTTCAATCAAAAGTTTGTTATTTTCAAATGGTACCGGAGTTGTACTGTTTTAGCCTCAGGCAGAAAGTTGAAGAAGAGTCTGCCTGTGGTTTTTGATGATCTTAGCAGGTTGTAACTAAGATCAATTGCTGTTCTCACACATAACTGAAGAGATGAGGTAACTTCAGCTGGGGGAATGGCGTGCAGGGTCTCCTGCTATGAGGTATGTGCAGTTTAAATTTTTCTAGAGAAATGAATATGCTAGAAAATGCTGTTAATACCGGATTTATTTAAGGTAAGCCTGATTACAGTGATTTAATAACGACTAGTATCATGCTTGCTGTAAAAGGTAATATTCTTATTACTTTCTCACATTACTGAAAAATAAAACGTTTGCTGGAAGTGTTTAAACGTTTTTTTCTACATATTGGTGATAACACTTTATTGGGGCCCAGTTTTTCCACATGGCTGGCTAGATTTTGCCTAGGGATAGTTTTTTATGGCCCTCTCACTGTGAGTACAGGTTGGGAGGGGCCTAATTTCAGGCCTAAATCGTGCAGTAGTTTTTGCAGCTTGAGACTTCCAGCTTCCCTGAAGGAGTCCCCTGAACACTTAGGACCTCTACAAAGGGTTTTTGTGCCTTCAAAAGTCATTGTATGTGCAGGTAGGGCCACAGCAGAGCTGTGGCAGTTTGTTGTGACTGTTAAAAAACGTTTATATGGTTTTTTTGATCCGGTTTTGAAACTAAGGGGTTAATCATCCATTTACAAGTGGGTGCAATGCTGTGTTAGTCTATTATACACACTGTAAAAATACAGAGCTCTCTGACGCTTTAGTAGCTATGTCTGATATCCCCTCACAATATGCAGAAGCTGAGGCAGGAGAGCTTCTTTCTGTGGGTGATTTTTCTGACTCAGGGAAGATGCTTCAACCTGATTCTGATATGTCTACATTTAAATTTAAGCTTGAACACCTCCGCGTGTTGCTCAGGGAGGTTTTAGCTACTCTGGATGACTGTGACACCATTATAGTGCCAGAGAAATTGTGTAGATTGGATAAATACTACGCAGTGCCTGTTTACACTGATGTTTTTCCAATACCTAAAAGGTTTTCAGAAATTATTACTAAGGAATGGGATAGACCAGGTGTTCCGTTCTCTCCCCCTCCTATTTTTAAGAAAATGTTTCCAATAGATGCCGCTACACGGGACTTATGGCAAACGGTCCCTAAGGTGGAGGGAGCAGTTTCTACCCTAGCTAAGCGTACAACTATTCCCGTCGAGGACAGTTGTGCTTTCCTAGATCCAATGGATAAAAAGTTAGAGGGTTACCTTAAGAAAATGTTTATTCAACAAGGTTTTATTCTCCAGCCTCTTGCATGCATTGCCCCGGTGACTGCTGCTGCAGCCTTCTGGTTTGAGTCTCTGGAAGAGGCTTTACAGGTAGAAACTCCATTGGATGATATACTTGACAAGCTTAAAGCGCTTAAGCTAGCCAATTCATTTGTTTCTGACGCCGTTGTTCATTTAACCAAACTAACGGCTAAGAACTCAGGTTTTGCTATACAGGCGCGTAGGGCGCTATGGCTTAAATCCTGGTCAGCTGACGTTTCTTCAAAGTCTAAGCATCTCAACATTCCCTTCAAGGGGCAGATCCTATTCGGGCCTGGACTGAAGGAGATAATTTCTGATATTACTGGAGGAAAAGGTCATGCCCTTCCTCAGGATAGGTCTAATAAATTAAGGACCAAACAAACTAATTTTCGTGCCTTTCGAAACTTTAAGACGAGCGCGGCATCAGCTCCCTCTAATGCAAAACAAGAGGGAAATTTTGCCCAGTCCAAGCCGGTCTGGAGACCTAACCAGGCCTGGAACAAAGGTAAGCAGGCCAAGAAGCCTGCTGCTGCCTCTAAGACAGCATGAAAGATCAGCCCCCGATCCGGTAACGGATCTAGTAGGGGGCAGACTTTCTCTCTTCGCCAAGGCTTGGGCAAGAGATGTCCAGGATCCCTGGGCGTTGGAAATTGTGTCCCAGGGATATCTTCTTGACTTCAAAGCTTCTTCCCCTAAAGGAAGATTTCACCTCTCTCAATTATCTGCAGACCAGATAAAGAGAGAGGCATTCTTACATTGTGTTCAAGACCTCCTAGTTATGGGAGTGATCCACCCAGTTCCAAAGGAGGAACAGGGGCAAGGCTTCTATTCAAATCTCTTTGTGGTTCCCAAGAAAGAGGGAACCTTCAGACCAATCTTAAATCTCAAGATCCTAAACAAATTTCTCAGGGTCCCATCTTTCAAGATGGAGACTATTCGAACCATCCTACCTATGATCCTGGAGGGTCAATACATGACTACCGTGGACTTAAAGGATGCTTATCTTCACATTCCGATACACAAAGATCATCATCGGTTTCTCAGGTTCGCCTTCCTAGACAGGCATTACCAGTTTGTGACTCTTCCCTTTGGGTTAGCTACAGCACCAAGAATCTTTACAAAGGTTCTGGGGTCACTTCTGGCGGTCCTAAGCCGCGAGGTATAGCAATAGCCCCTTACTTAGACGACATTCTGATACAGGTATTGAATTTCCAAATTGCCAAGTCCCATACGGACATTGTTCTGGCATTCCTGAGGTCTCATGGGTGGAAAGTGAATGAAAAGAAGAGTTCTCTATCCCCTCTCACAAGAGTTTCCTGTCTGGGAACTCTGATAGATTCTGTAGAAATGAGGATTTACCTGACAGAGGACAGGTTGTCAAAACTTCTAAATTCCTGCCGTGTTCTTTATTATACTTCTCGCCCTTCGGTGGCTCAGTGTATGGAAGTAATCAGCTTAATGGTAGCGGCAATGGACATAGTTCCGTTTGCCCGCCTACATCTCAGACCACTGCAACTTTGCATGCTCAATCAGTGGAATGGGGATTACACATATTTGTCCCCTCTACTAAATCTGGATCAAGAGACCAGGGATTCTCTTCTCTGGTGGCTATCTCGGGTCCATCTGTCCAAAGGTATGACCTTCCGCAAGCCAGATTGGACAATACTAACAACAGATGCCAGCCTTTTGGGCTGGGGTGCAGTCTGGAACTCTCTGAAGGCTCAGGGGTCGTGGACTCAGGAGGAGGCACTCCTTCCAATAAACATTCTGGAACTAAGAGCGATATTCAGTGCTCTTCGGGTTTTAAAGATAATTCAATGGGCAGAGATTCACTCTTGCCATCTATCAGCTATCCATATCCCAGGAGTAGAGAACTGGAAGGCAGATTTTCTAAGTCGTCAGACTTTTCATCCGGGTGAGTGGAAGCTCCATCCGGAGGTGTTTGCACAGTTGATTCAACATTGGGGCAAACCAGAACTGGATTTCATGGCGTCTCGCCAGAACGCCAAGCTTCCTTGTTACGGATCCAGGTCCAGGGATCCCAAGGCAGCGCTGATAGATGCTCTAGCAGCGCCTTGGTCCTTCAACCTGGCTTATGTGTTTCCACCGTTTCCTCTGCTCCCTCGTCTGATTGCCAAGATCAAACCGGAGAGAGCATCGGTAATATTGATAGCACCTGCGTGGCCACAAAGGACTTGGTATGCAGATCTGGTGGACATGTCATCCTTTCCACCATGGACTCTGCCTCTGAGGCAGGACCTTCTACTTCAGGGTCCTTTCAACCATTCAAATCTAATTTCTCTGCGGCTGACTGCTTGGAGATTGAACGCTTGATTTTATCAAAGCGTGGTTTCTCCGAGTCGGTCATTGATACCTTAATACAGGCGCGAAAGCCTGTCACCAGGAAAATCTATCATAAGATCTTCATTGGTGTGAATTCAAGGGTTACTCATGGAGTAAGGTCAGGATTCCTAGGATATTATTTTTCCTCCAAGAAGGATTGGAGAAGGGTTTGTCAGCTAGTTCCTTAAAAGGACAGATTTCTGCTCTGTGTATTCTTTTGCACAAACGTCTGGCTGAGGTTCCAGACGTGCTGGCGTTTTGTCAGGCTTTAGTCAGAATCAAGCCTGTGTTTAAACCTGTTGCTCCGCCTTGGAGTTTAAATTTAATTCTTAAGGTTCTTCAAGGGGTTCCGTTTGAACCTTTGCATTCCATAGATATTAAGCTCTTATCCTGGAAGGTTCTGTTTTAAGTAGCTATCTCCTCGGCTCGAAGAGTTTCGGAGTTATCTGCTTTACAATGTGATTCCCCTTATCTCATTTTTCATGCAGGTAAGGTAGTGTTACGTATCAAACCTGTTTTTTTACCTAAGGTGGTATCTAATAAAAATATCAATCAGGAGATTTTTGTACCATCACTGTGTCCTAATCCTTCTTCAAAGAAGGAACGTCTTTTACACAATCTTGACGTGGTTCGTGCTTTAAAGTTTTATTTACAAGCTACTAAAGATTTTCGTCAAACATCTGTATTGTTTGTTGTCTACTCTGGACAGAGGAGAGGCCAAAAGGCTTCGGCAACCTCTCTTTCTTTTTGGCTAAGGAGTATAATATGCTTAGCTTATGAGACTGCTGGCCAGCAGCCTCCTGAAATGATTACAGCTCATTCTACTAGCGCGGTAGCTTCCACATGGGCTTTTAAAAATGAGGCTTGTGTTGAACAGATTTGTAAGGCGGCGACTTGGTCTTCGCTTCATACTTTTTCAAAGTTCTATAAATTTGATACTTTTGCTTCTTCGGAGGCTATTTTTGGGAGAAAGGTCTTGCAGGCAGTGGTGCCTTCTGTTTTAAGCGCCTGCCTTGTCCCTCCCTTCATCCGTGTCCTATAGCTTTGGTATTGGTATCCCACAAGTAATGAATGATCTGTGGACTGGATACACCTTACAAGAGAAAACATAATTTATGCTTACCTGATAAATTTATTTCTCTTGTGGTGTATCCTGTCCACGGCCCGCCCTGTCATTTTAAGGCAGGTGTTTTTTATTTTTAAACTACAGTCACCACTGCACCCTATAGTTTCTCCTTTCTCTTGCTTGTCTAAGGTCGAATGACTGGTAGTGGCAGTTAGGGGAGGAGCTATATAGACAGCTCTGCTGTGGGTGATCCTCTTGCAGCTTCCTGTTGGGAAGGAGAATATCCCACAAGTAATGGATGATCCGTGGACTGGATACACCACAAGAGAAATAAATTTATCAGGTAAGCATAAATTATGTTTTTACCTCAAAAGTTTCTCAATAGCCATATCCCGTTGTAAAGGACTTTTTTAGCAGCATATTAGTATGTCTGTCCCGGGACAGCGGAAGGGGCGAGCTTATGTGCACTCATCTTATTTCCCTATTCAGTTTAAAGGAAGTTTGTTATGAAATCTCATGAGATCACAGTAAAAGAGTTCATGACCTCAGCACTGCTGATGCTGATTGGCTGCTGTTCATTTCTTCATTTTATATTTTTTTTTACCTGCAGCTGAGTATACCTTTTTTACACAGAACTTACTCTGCTGAGCTGAGGAGATTGTGAGGTAAAATATCTTCCTTTTTTACATAGATATGCTCAGGTGATATTTTCCTCTCAGCTTTTTACAGTTATACTGCATCAGTTTCAAGTGATTTAGCATGTGAGTATTATGTCCCTTTAAAGGGACATTGAACCCAATTGTTTTCTTTTGTGATTCAGATAGAGCATGCAATTTTAAGCAACTGTCTATTTTATTCCTATTTTTTCTTTGTTCTCTTGATATCTTTATTTGAAAAAGAAGGCATCTAAGCTTTTTTATTTTTTTATTCAGAACTCTGGACAGCACTTGTTTATTGGTGGATGAATTTATCCACCAATCGGAAAGAACAACCCAGGTTGTTCACCAAAAATGGGCCGGCATCTAAACTTACATTCTTGCATTTCAAATAAAGATACCAAGAGAATGAAGAAAATTTGATACTAGGAGTAAATTAGAAAGTTGCTTAAAATGTCATGCTCTATCTGAATCCCGAAAGAAAAAAATTGTGTTCAGTGTCCCTTTAAGTAAGCAAATAATATTATTGCTTGCTTGCTCTGATGGAATGTTAGTTTTCTTAAAGATAGATAAAAGTGTAGAAAGGTTCTTATCTCTCTCATCTCTTTTCTCCCCTCCCCTATTTTGTTCCCCCAGAGATGTTATTAATTTATTTTATATATATATATATATATATATATATATATATATATATATATATATATATACATACATACATACATACATACATACATACATACATACATACATACATACATACATACATACATACATACATACATACATACATACATACATACATACATACATACATCCATCCCTCAGTTTACGCCGGGGTTAGGTTCCAGAAGGAATGGTTGTAAATTGAGACCCACTTTATAATGTAATCAATGGGAAGTGAGGGAGATAGGTTCCAGCCCCCTCTTAAAATTGTCAGAAGTAACACCTAATACATTATTTTTAAAGCTTTGAAATTAAGACTTTAAATGCTAAACAGCATTATAAACCTAATAAAATAATCACACAACACAGAATATATAATTAAACTAAGTTAAATGAACAAAAACATTTGCTAAACAGCATTATAAACCTAATAAAATAATCACACAACAAAGACTTCACTTGCATTTTTCTGCAAACAGTTCTTTCTATGCATTCCAATCTGGACTAATTTATAGACAGGAAGATCTTGTTCCTTTGAAATCTACTCGATAGCTCAGGTCTGGTTAAACTGATAAATTTCAACTTGCTTGGCTTTGCTGCAACACAAGCGGACAGCTCCACCTACTGGCTATATTAATAAATGCACTGCTACTCAATGCTTTTCAATAGCAGTCACATGACTGGAAAAAAAGGTTGTTATTCTGAAACAGTGTAAATTGAACCGTTGTAAAACGAGGGTCACCTATGTGTGTGTGTGTATGTGTATATGTATATATATATATATATATATATATTTTTTTTTTTTTTTTAAATGAAACACTGTATTAAAGGGATACTGGACCCAAATTTTTCTTTTGTGATTCAGATAGAGCATGCAATTTTAAGCAACTTTTTTAATTTACTCCTATTATCAATTTTTCTTTGTTCTGTTGCTATCTTTATTTGAAAAAGAAAGTCCAGAACCCTGGACAGCACTTGTTTATTGGTGGACGAATTTATCCACCAATCAGCAAGAACCCAGGTTCTTCACCAAAATGGGCCGGCATCTAAACTTACATTCTTGCTTTTTAAAAAAAGATACCAAGAGAATGAAGAACATTTGCTAATGGGAGAAAGTTGCTTAAAATTGCATGCTCTATCTGAATCACGAAATAAAAATTTGGGTTCAGTATCCCTTTTAATAAAGTGTTTCATTTAAAAAAAAATCTCTGGGGGAACAAAATAAGGGGAGGGGAGAAAAGAGATGAGAGAGATGCATGCTCTATCTGAATCACAAAAGATAAATTTTGGGTTCAGTGTCCCTTTTAATTTTTAAACAATTTCGGAAATAGACTGGATATTGCCATGTTACACAAGACCCACTTAAAACAGGAAACTTCAAAACAAAAATCAGGCTGGGTAGGAGACGTGGTGGCTCATTCCTGTACAGCCAGAAGAAAAGGGCTCAGATTTAGTTTTAACAAAAATTTGAAGTATGATATTTTATCCTGTGACATAGGCAGAGGAGGAAAGATATAGATAGATAGATAGATATATTGATGTATGATGTGTGATATATATAGATATAGATATCTGGGGTTGTCATGTTCCTTGTTCAGAGGAGAATTGCCTGGTATTTCGGGGCTGGACTGACCTTACTTGGCGGGATCAGACTGATATACTTCAGGAAAGTTTTCTTCTGTGAAAAGCACACTGGTCTAAAAGAGGCTGCTTCCGGGTGGTAAATCGCCATAGAACAAGCCACTGAGCTGTTGTTCGTTCCTGGTAGAGCGCTTCTCTCTTTGTATGCAAATTATTATGACCCTGGGGAAGTCTCCCTATGGGTGATGGGGGAAACCAGACGTGGACTCCTTGCCCAGTGTGCTTAGAGGAATGTGGCTGCACCTCACTGACGAGGCCCATAGAAGGCCGAAACGATCGTCTGGGGTTGTCATGTTCCTTGTTCAGAGGAGAATTGCCTGGTATTTCGGGGCTGGACTGACCTTACTTGGCGGGATCAGACTGATATACTTCAGGAAAGTTTTCTTCTGTGAAAAGCACACTGGTCTAAAAGAGGCTGCTTCCGGGTGGTAAATCGCCATAGAACAAGCCACTGAGCTGTTGTTCGTTCCTGGTAGAGCGCTTCTCTCTTTGTATGCAAATTATTATGACCCTGGGGAAGTCTCCCTATGGGTGATGGGGGAAACCAGACGTGGACTCCTTGCCCAGTGTGCTTAGAGGAATGTGGCTGCACCTCACTGACGAGGCCCATAGAAGGCCGAAACGATCGTCTGGGGTTGTCATGTTCCTTGTTCAGAGGAGAATTGCCTGGTATTTCGGGGCTGGACTGACCTTACTTGGCGGGATCAGACTGATATACTTCAGGAAAGTTTTCTTCTGTGAAAAGCACACTGGTCTAAAAGAGGCTGCTTCCGGGTGGTAAATCGCCATAGAACAAGCCACTGAGCTGTTGTTCGTTCCTGGTAGAGCGCTTCTCTCTTTGTATGCAAATTATTATGACCCTGGGGAAGTCTCCCTATGGGTGATGGGGGAAACCAGACGTGGACTCCTTGCCCAGTGTGCTTAGAGGAATGTGGCTGCACCTCACTGACGAGGCCCATAGAAGGCCGAAACGATCGTCTGGGGTTGTCATGTTCCTTGTTCAGAGGAGAATTGCCTGGTATTTCGGGGCTGGACTGACCTTACTTGGCGGGATCAGACTGATATACTTCAGGAAAGTTTTCTTCTGTAAAAAGCACACTGGTCTAAAAGAGGCTGCTTCCGGGTGGTAAATCGCCATAGAACAAGCCACTGAGCTGTTGTTCGTTCCTGGTAGAGCGCTTCTCTCTTTGTATGCAAATTATTATGACCCTGGGGAAGTCTCCCTATGGGTGATGGGGGAAACCAGACGTGGACTCCTTGCCCAGTGTGCTTAGAGGAATGTGGCTGCACCTCACTGACGAGGCCCATAGAAGGCCGAAACGATCGTCTGGGGTTGTCATGTTCCTTGTTCAGAGGAGAATTGCCTGGTATTTCGGGGCTGGACTGACCTTACTTGGCGGGATCAGACTGATATACTTCAGGAAAGTTTTCTTCTGTGAAAAGCACACTGGTCTAAAAGAGGCTGCTTCCGGGTGGTAAATCGCCATAGAACAAGCCACTGAGCTGTTGTTCGTTCCTGGTAGAGCGCTTCTCTCTTTGTATGCAAATTATTATGACCCTGGGGAAGTCTCCCTATGGGTGATGGGGGAAACCAGACGTGGACTCCTTGCCCAGTGTGCTTAGAGGAATGTGGCTGCACCTCACTGACGAGGCCCATAGAAGGCCGAAACGATCGTCTGGGGTTGTCATGTTCCTTGTTCAGAGGAGAATTGCCTGGTATTTCGGGGCTGGACTGACCTTACTTGGCGGGATCAGACTGATATACTTCAGGAAAGTTTTCTTCTGTGAAAAGCACACTGGTCTAAAAGAGGCTGCTTCCGGGTGGTAAATCTCCATAGAACAAGCCACTGAGCTGTTGTTCGTTCCTGGTAGAGCGCTTCTCTCTTTGTATGCAAATTATTATGACCCTGGGGAAGTCTCCCTATGGGTGATGGGGGAAACCAGACGTGGACTCCTTGCCCAGTGTGCTTAGAGGAATGTGGCTGCACCTCACTGACGAGGCCCATAGAAGGCCGAAACGATCGTCTGGGGTTGTCATGTTCCTTGTTCAGAGGAGAATTGCCTGGTATTTCGGGGCTGGACTGACCTTACTTGGCGGGATCAGACTGATATACTTCAGGAAAGTTTTCTTCTGTGAAAAGCACACTGGTCTAAAAGAGGCTGCTTCCGGGTGGTAAATCGCCATAGAACAAGCCACTGAGCTGTTGTTCGTTCCTGGTAGAGCGCTTCTCTCTTTGTATGCAAATTATTATGACCCTGGGGAAGTCTCCCTATGGGTGATGGGGGAAACCAGACGTGGACTCCTTGCCCAGTGTGCTTAGAGGAATGTGGCTGCACCTCACTGACGAGGCCCATAGAAGGCCGAAACGATCGTCTGGGGTTGTCATGTTCCTTGTTCAGAGGAGAATTGCCTGGTATTTCGGGGCTGGACTGACCTTACTTGGCGGGATCAGACTGATATACTTCAGGAAAGTTTTCTTCTGTGAAAAACACACTGGTCTAAAAGAGGCTGCTTCCGGGTGGTAAATCGCCATAGAACAAGCCACTGAGCTGTTGTTCGTTCCTGGTAGAGTGCTTCTCTCTTTGTATGCAGATATATATATATATATATATATATATATATATATATATATATATATATATATATATATATATATATATATATATATATATATATATATATATATATATATATATATATATATATATATATATATATATATATATATATAATTTAAGAAGACGGGGTCACAGTGGCTCCTTTATCTTTATAGAATCTAGGGTAATACCCTCGGAAGGGGGTTATTGAACAGGGGGGTTTTCATTGTGCATAATATTCGTGTTTTATACTGCATTTGTGTGAGATGAGGCTCTGTCAGTGTGGAACAGTCAGTTCTCTTAGCGAGAGATTGAGGCTAGCTTTTTTTGCGCATTCTTCTCTCGAGTGTAGGGGCGGTCCTGCATGGCACTTCATGTGACTGGGTGTTGCCTCTGTAACTTCCTCTTTTTTGACCTACGTTTGGAGGAGACCAAGCTGTTTCTTGTAGTCCGGGTCATAGGAGGTGGTGAGTGCCCTGGCCATTGGGGGATATAAAGGTGCCATTTAACTTTTTTTATCAAGTCTGTAAATAAAGGCGCAAGCTATGGAGGACTCTGATATTTTAGATGATTCTCCCTCTTTATCTAAATCTATTAACTGTGTATATTGTGAGGACATTCCAGTTGAACCGCTTACTCAACTCTGTTCCACATGCTTTGACAATATTGCTATATCTAAAAAAGAATAGAATATTTAGTATGACTGAGCCATCCACCTCTGAGGGTTCTCCGCCCTGCGAGGTGCTTTCCCTGCACTCCTCCCCGATTACCCAAGCAGTTCCCCAGGGCACTACTAATCCTCCCGTGGGAGGGGCCCTTTGGCCGCCTGACTTTACCGATCAGTTACAGATGGCGGTTTCTGCGGCCATTATTGCGATACCTTGTACTACTAAGCTCAAGGTGCTTTCCCTGCACTCCTCCCCGATTACCCAAGCAGTTCCCCAGGGCACTACTAATCCTCCCGTGGGAGGGGCCCTTTGGCCGCCTGACTTTACCGATCAGTTACAGATGGCGGTTTCTGCGGCCATTATTGCGATGCCTTGTACTACTAAGCTCAAGAGGAAGGTACGGCACTGCTATCCGTCTCAGGGGTCTTCGACTACGCTCAAATGTCTCAGATACATTATCCGCTGAGGAGGACAACTCAGACTTATCGTAAGATGTCGCTTCTGGGTTGGAATCGGCTACTTCTAGGCCTCCATCCGCAGAGGAACCAGATTTTAAGTTTAAAATGTTGTGTTTGTACTTCCTGCTGAAAGAGATGCTTGCTACGTTGGAGGTTCCGGAACCGATACTACCGGAGGAACCTTAGATCTCTAAACATGATAGGGTGTACGAGGACAGGGTAGTGCCTCAGGCCTTCCCGGTTTCCATCAAGATGGCTAATATTATTAAGAATGAATGGGAGCAACTTGGCTCGTCCTTTTCCCCCTCCTCTACTTTAAAAAACCTATTCCCCATTCCAGATTCGCAGCCTGAGCTGTGGAAAACCGTCCCTAAGGGTCGCTAAGAGAATGACTATTCCGCTTGAGGATAGCTCTTCTTTCAAGAATGGATATAAGGATGGAGTCCATGTTGCGGTAGACGTTCCAACTCACAGGGTTCGTTTTTCAACCGGCGGCTGCGGTGGCAGGTGCGGCTACCTACTGGTGTGACGCTCTTTCAGCGATGGTTGAGGTGGAGACTTCCCTTGAAGAGATTCAGGAACGAATTAAGGCCTTAAGGGTAGCGTATTCATTCATTTGTGATGCTAATATGCATATTATTCGCCTGAATGCTAAGACATCAGATTTTTTTTGTTTTTAGCCTTCAGGGCTTTTTGGTTAGTCGTGGTCTGCTGACATGACTTTCAAGTCTCGTTTGCTTTCCCTCCCGTTCAAGGGGAAAGTTTTTTGTTTGGCCCGGGCCTGGATTCCATCATATCTACATTCATGGGTGGCAAGGGTGTCTTCTTGCCTCGGGATAAGAAGACTAAACCTAAGGGGTCTACTTTTCGTCCCTTTCGTGCGGAGAAAAAGTCTCAGCACCAGCAGTCTGCTGCAAAGTCTGAGCAGTCTAAGCGATCTTGGAAGCCAGCTAACTTTTGGAACAAGTCCAAGCAGAACAAGAAGCCCGCGGAGTCAAAGTCGGCATGAAGGGGCGTCTCCTGATCTGTTCTCGGATCAGGTAGGGGGCAGACTATCTCTTTTTGCGGAGGCCTAGAGAAGAGACGTTATAGACCCTTGGGTTCTGGAGGTCGTAGCCCAGGGTTACAGGATAGGATTCAAGTCATATCCGCCCAGAGGCAGGTTCCTCCTGTTAAACATATTTTCAAGACCAGAGAAGAGAGACTTCTTCCTGGGGTGTGTGAGGCATCTCTCAGCTCTCGGAGTAATCCTCCCAGTCCCTCCGGCAGAAAGAGGTCTGGGGTATTATTCAAACCTTTTTGGTGGTCCCAAAGAAGGAGGGCACCTTTCGTCCAATTCTGGACCTAAAGGACCTAAACAAGTTTTTGTCAGTTCCATCGTTCAAAATGGAGACGATCAGGTAAATTTTGCCCCTGGTTCAAGAAGGGCAATTCATGACTATAGACCTAAAGGACACATACCTTCACGTCCAATCCACAAGGATCACTTCAGGTTTCTAAGATTTGCCTTCCTGGACCAGCACTTCTAGTTTGTGGCCCTTCCATTTGGTCTGGCGACTGCCCCAAGAGTCTTTACAAAGGTTCTGGGAGCTCTACTCGCGGTAGTGAGAGCCAGAGGGGATTGCTGTGACACCTTATCAGGACGATATCCTGGTCCAGGCTCCGTCCAACAGTCTTGCGGAGGATCACTCGAGGGCTCTTCTCCTTTGATCCAACGGGTGGAAGATAAACAAAGGAAAGAGTTCCTTGGTCCCCAGCAACATGGTGGAATTCCTGGGTACGATAATAGATTCTTCAGTCATGTAGATATTCTTGACAGATCAGAGACGTTGCAAGCTAGCGTCCAACTGTCTAGCTCTTCAGACATCCTCTAGGACATCTGTAACCAGGTGTATGGAGGTGATCGGGCTCATGGTATCCAGCATAGACGTCATTCCATTCCCCAGGTTCCATCTCAGACCTCTTCAGCTGTGCATGTTGAGACAATGGAACGGCGATCATTCAGATCTGTCCCAACAGATATCTCTAAACAGACCGGTGAGGGAGTCCCTATCTTGCTGGACCCGACCGGGGCAGCTGTCTCAGGGGATATCCTTCTCAGGAGAGATTCTTCTTGAGACCATCCTGGGAAATTGTTACCACAGATGCAAGTCTATCAGGATGGGGAGCTGTTTGGGGTGCCAGAAAGACACAGGGCAGATGGACTTGAGAGGAATCGAGCATACCTAAAAATATTCTGAAACTTCGAGTGATATTCAACACTCTGAGGGCTTGGCCCCCCCTGGGGTTGTCCCGATTAATCAGATTCCAGTCGGACAACATTACCTCAGTGGCTTACATAAACCATCAGGGGGGTACGAGAAGTTCCCTAGCCATGAGGGAAGTATCTCGGATTCTGGAATGGGCAGAGACTCACAATTGCTCGCTCTCAGCGATCCACATTCCGGGTGTGAACAATTGGGAAGCAGATTTTCTGAGCAGGCAGACGTTTCATCTAGGGGAATGGTCTCTCCATCTCGAGGTGTTTGCAAAGATCTGCAACAGATGGGGGACGACGGAGATAGATCTCATGGCGTCCAGACTCAATTACAAGCTACCCAGATACGGGTCGCGATCCAGGGATCCACAGGCGGAACTGATAGATGCCTTGGCGGTGCCCTGGGACTTCAACGTAATTTACATATTTCCACCGTTGCCTCTTCTTCCTCGTGTAGTGGCCCCGCATCAAGCAGGGGAGCAAGCTTCGGCTATTCTGATTGCTCATTCTTGGCCGCGGAGGATGTGGTTTGCGGATCTGTTGGGGATGTCATCATCTCGTCCGTGGAGGTTATCTTGTTGCAAGGATCTGCTGGTTCAAGGTCCTTTCCTACATCAAAATCTTGATTCTCTGAGGCTGACTGCGTGGATATTGAAGTTTAGTCTTAGCCAAGAGAGGTTTCTCGGAGAGAGTGATTGACACTCTCTCGTTCAGGCCAGGAAGCCGGTCACTCGCCGCATCTACCACAAGGTGTGGAGGACCTACTTGTTCTGGTGTGAGGAACGAGGATACCCCTGACAGATGTTGGCCTTTCTCCAGGACGATCTGGATAAGGGCCTTTTGCTGCCAGCTCCTTAAGGGGACAAATCTCGGCTTTATCTGTACTGTTGCATAAGAAGCTTGCAGAGCTTCCTGACATTCAGTCCTTTTGTTCAGGCTCTGGTTTTGATCAGACCTGTCTTTAGGAATACGGCTCCTCCTTGGAGCTTAAACTTGGTTCTTAAGGTTTTGCAGAGTGCTCCTTTTGTAGCCTATGTGTGAGTCTCCCTGCTTAGTTTTTCACACTGATAAGGCTGTTCTTCTCACTGGATTGGGTTTTCTTGCCAAGGTGGTGTTGAGTCGTAACATCAATCAGGGAATAGTAGTTCCTTCTTTGTGTCCTAACCCTTCTTCTTCAAAGGAGAGGTTACTTCATAATCTGGACGTGGTTCGGGCCTTGAAGTTTTATCTTCAGGCCACGAAGGAGTTTAGACAGACTTCGTTCTTATTTGTTGTGTATTTAGGGAAGCGCACAGGGCCTCTGCCACTTCTCTATGCTTTTGGTTGAGGACTATGATCCGTCTGGCATATGAGACAGCGGGACACAAGCCTCCTCAGAGGATTACGGCTCACTCAACTAGAGCTGTGGCCTCTTCTTGGGCCTTTTAAGAATGAGGCCTCTATGGAGCAGATTTATAAGGGGGCCACTTGGTCTTCTTTACATACTTTTGCAAAATTTTATAAATTTGATGTCTCTGCTTCGGTGGAAGCAGCTTTTGGGCAAAAGGTTCGGCAGGCTGTGGTGCCCTCAGTTTAGGGTCCGCCTCCTTTTGCCCTCCCGTTTTTTTTCATTCAGTGTCCTCTAGAGCTTGGGTATTTGTTCCCACACGTAATGAATGAATCAGTGGACTCTCCTCCCATTAAAATGGAAAACATAAATTATGCTTACCTGATATTTCGATTCCATCTGTGGGAGGAGAGTCCACTGCCCCCGCCCATTTCTCCAGTAGGCGGACCTAAATTTAATTGCAATCTTCTGGCACCATTTATACCCTGATATTTCTCCTATTGTTCCTTGTTCCCTTGGCAGAATGACTGGGGGATGAGGGGAGAGGGGGAGGTATTTTAGCATTTGGCTGGGGTGTCTTTGCCTCCTCCTGGTGGCCAAGTTCTTAATTCCCACAAGTAATGAATGAAGCAGTGGACTCTCCTCCCACAGATGGAAATTAAATTATCATGTAAGCATAATTTATGTTTTTATTTGTGTCTTAGATTTTGATACCTCAATAAAAATGCAAAAACAAAATGCTTTAGTGTGTTATATGCAAGCAAAATTGCAATAATAAAATACCCTAACTTTAAACTGAAGGTTTTTTAAACCCTTTTGCATGGGTTAAACACAGTAAAAGTCACCTCCAGTGCAACAATGCTATACTGGGACATATCCGAAACATCTGCTGGTCCAATAACAAAAGGCATATGTGTGTAACCACCAATCAGAATCTAGCTCACAGTAGTGTATTGTTGCTTTTAAACATATATAGATAGGGTTTCAGCTAAGGATTTCATACATTTGATAACAGAAGTAAATTGTTTCTTAAATTTGTATGTTCTGCCTAAAAAGCTTTCTTTTGACATTCATGTCCCTGTAAACATCTAACTTTTTCACACAGTGTGACCAATGTAAAGCTAACCCCTCTTCTTTTAAATGATGGATCACATGCCCAATAATGCTCGGCAATACTTGCTTGTTCCCATTCTTTTTAGGATCAAACAAGTTTGGGCATATTTGTAATTGATGATCCATATAGTGTTCCCTATTGAGTTATCACTATGGTTTTGGCAACCCCAGATAAGCCCATACACTCAAATGAGCTTAAAATTGTCTAAAATGATGCTAATGCAGAAATGAACTATTTTCCTGCTCTATTGTATGTACTTTATTCATTGTATTTTGCAACCTCAGTCCATCGTCGGTTATAGCTATTCAGCATAAGGACAAATTCTGGATGCATGTTCCGCCAAAGTTTTATCCAAGCTTTGCAATTTTGTTATAGTTTGTGCAACGATTAATGAAAAGTTCATAGCTATCATAGTGCTAAATCAGAAAAAAAAATATATTTCTCTTGTAAGATGTATCGAGTCCATGGATTCATCCTTTACTTGTGGGATATTCTCCTTCCCAACAGGAAGTGGCAAAGAGAGCACACAGCAGAGCTGTCCATGTAGCTCCAGCTCCACCCCCCAGTCATTCTCTTTGCCGGCTCTAAGCAATCGGAAGGGTAAAGTGAATGTGGTAAAAAAATGTAGTTTTTATTTTCTACAAGCAAGATTTTGTTGTTTTAAATGGTACCGGTGTGTACTATTTACTCTCTAGCAGAAAGGAGACAAAGATTTCTGCAGGGAGGAAGATGATTTTAGCATGTTGTAACTAAAATCCACTGCTGTTCCCACAAAGGACTGAGGAGTGCAAGAATTTGGGGGGAACGGTTTGCAGGTTAGGCTGCAATAAGGTATGTTCAGTCTTTTTTTTTTTTTCTAGACAAGACTGTGATAATGCTAGAAAAGACTGATAATATCCCCATGAGGGAAGGGTAAGCTGTATTCAGAGACTAAGTATGGAATTTCAAGCTTACATAACAGGGCTAGTTTATGCTGGTTGACACTACTTTCAAGGCAAACGGTTTTTATTGAAAATATCGTTTCTTTGAGACACTTTGAAGGTTCCTTTGGTTTTCTTTCAGGGGTTGTTACCCACATGGCTAATAGTAAAACATTTTGGAGTGTTTCTTTAGGCCTCACAAGCACCATAGTGAGGTGGGAGGGGCCTAATTTCGCGCCTCAGATGCGTAGTTGTATTTGACTAGAAGTTCAGGCTGTTTCACATGGAGGGTCCTGCTGCAGTTTGAGGGCCTATAAGAAGCTTTTTCCCCACAAATCTGGTTCCTAAGGGCAGGTAGGGCCACAGCAGAGCTGGGGCAAGGTGCTGAACGTTTTTTAACCGTTTGTTTGGCTTACTGTCGATCCCGTTTGGGCATTAAGAGGTTAATCGTTTTTATTGCTAATGGTGCAATCTTACTAATGCTTTAGGTACGTACTGTAAAAATTTCGAAAAGTTTGCTGCATTTTTTACTGTTTTGCAAAATTGTGTGCCTTTTTTATCTCTTAAAGGCACAAAGTGTGTTTTTACTTGATTAAAGTGATTTCCAAGCCTTCTTGTTTTACTACTAGTCTGTTAAACATGTCTGACACTAAGGAAAATCCTTGTTCAATGTGTTTAGAAGCCATGGTGGAACCCCCTCTCAGAATGTGTCCCACTTGTACTGATAT